>NC_046164.1:33925277-34145277 GCF_011064425.1 Rattus rattus
GACACTCTCAAGGCAGATAAAGCTAGCTCCCCCCCCCCCCCGTCTGTCTCTAGATAGCTTGGATTTCTTTCTATGACATCAGTACCACTTATTGAAGAATTACTGAATCACTCCAAACCAAAGGAACAAAAATGACACTTCTGTAAGGAAGACCGCTAAGAGAGGTTTCTTTCTTATTGATTAATGGTCAGGAATATAGGTGATGATACATTATAAAACT
Source organism: Rattus rattus (assembly GCF_011064425.1). Lineage (NCBI taxonomy): Eukaryota > Metazoa > Chordata > Mammalia > Rodentia > Muridae > Rattus > Rattus rattus. The sequence continues at coordinate 33,925,498 of NC_046164.1, forward strand.
TTTATAAATAATACAGTGCACTTGAAAATGGAGAGTACTTCTCAGCAACAGAACCAAAGTAAGCAAGCATGGACAAGCAGCCTGTGCAGTGTAATAACAACTACTCTAAAATGCCTATTCAGATAACATTAAACGTGGGTGTGAAATGAGGGGAAATAGCTACAGTCACATGTGTCCCTTTCTTCTTTTTTTTTTTTTTTTTTAAGATTTATTTATTTTATTTATATAAGTACACTGTCACTGTGTTCACACACACCAGAAGAGGGCATCAGATCCCATTACAGGTGGTTGTGAGCCACCATGTGGTTGCTGGGAATTGAACTCAGGACCTCTGGAAGAGCGGTCAGTGCTCTTAACCCCTGAGCCATCTCCCCAGCCCATGTGTACCTTTCTGGGGCCTGAGCACTTCTCAGAATTTTCCTCCCAAGGTCATTAGATGACCTTGACTTGGACACTGTACAAACTCCCTTAGGTTGACCTACTAAATTATTGACTAGGCCTGGGCAAATAATAATACTATTAAATATTTTATCTGTATCAAGAAAAGACTTTCAAATGTGTAGCGTTTCCCTAATTTAACAGAGAAAAGGATGAATTCTAAAAGCTGCAGGCTTCAAAACAAAACCAAAATTCAGAAAATAATGTAAATTTTGCACATATAATATGTGATAGTTAACTTCATATTCCCCAGCTAGCATGTGGCTATCTATCTCACCGTGAGAAAAATCACGCAAATACCCTGATGTGGGTGGTTTTGAGATGGAGATCATTTGAAACTCGTTGCACACAGGTTGAGAAATTTAGGATGTAGCTTTATTTCTCAGTCCCAAATGAAGCTTACACATGCTGAAAGCTATTAATTTTAGAGATGATGGAAAGGTATTGAGAAAGAAAAAGAGTTCCCTATGCTCTAGTGGCTTCAAAGCCTTCTATTGATATAACTGCATTCATCTAAGAAAACAGCCCTGCTAATGATGTCCTTACACATTATATGTAATTACACTATTATATATAATAAACTAACCTCTCAGTTACCTGTTTTATGGGAAAGGAGTTCAGGCCTTAGGAGAATTATGCAAACACGAAAAACCGGAAAGGAACTCCCAGATAGATGTTCTGTTCTGTTTGGATTATACCTTCCTTGGAACTTGAGATAAATTCCCCTCTTACTGTAATTGATTCAGTCAACTGTGAGGGCCTGCATAGCAGGAATGTCACTTTCTCTTCTCTCCCATGTCTGTGCGTCTATTTCCTTCCCATCTACCCGAGCGTTTCTCAGTCTCTGCGTACCATCCTGTCTACTCCATGTTTTCAGCAGCCCTTCTTTGACCGGCCATGTGACACTGTCCCTCCTGCGTCTTCACCTTCCAGCCCCACGCAGGTGAGTTGTCACTTCGGTAGTTTGTGACATCAGCCCCTCTCCTGAACTACAGGCCTACGCAGCTAACTGCCTCCTTACTGGCCGTTCCCAAACGGGTGTGTATGAGCACCTTGAGTTCAAGATTCCCGTCTTCATCTTCCCCTGGGGATCCGTTCCCTCCTCCACGAGCAGAACTTACCCAGTACACCCTGGCTGGAATACAGAGATATGGAGACCATTCTCAGAGTGATGGGGCAGGAGCTTTGGAAAATTCCAGAAGGCATCCCTGGTTAGTCATCACTAAGGATTATAAGGTTACCCAGCCACAGATAAATCCTTTCAGGACTGAGCGATTAGCATGGGATATAATCTGAGATCCCCAAATAAGCCAAGTTTTGACCCAAGCCTGAAGACAGAGCTGCTTTTAACTCAGGTGAGTTTTTTCAATGTTTCCATGATGCGATCTTAGAGACCCAAGCCACTCCTGCCCACCTTCCTCACTTGCTGCTGTGTGGAGACCTGGTACTCCAGCGTCACGGCACCATCCTGTCCTTTAATCTGGGGTTGCATTCCCTGTGAAAATAGAGATGTGGACAAAAAAAATAAAATATGTCAAGTCACCATTCCTTGGACTGACAAAAAGAACTCAAGAGATTTTTTTAAATAAGAAGTAGGTGGGTGGAGGGCTGGAGAGATGGCTCAGTGGTTAGGGGGCACTGACTGCTCTTCCAGAGGTCCTGAGTTCAATTCCCAGCAACCACACAGTGGCTCACAACCATCTGTAATGGGATCTGATGCCCTCCTGTGGTGTGTCTGAGGACAGCAATGGCGTACTCATATACATTAAAAAGCAGGTGGATAGAGAGGTTGCGGGCAGCACACATCTGCAGGCTGGGACGTGGGCTGCCTGTATTGGGTTCTTCATGGACCTGGCAGGTCCGCATGGGCCTTTTGAATCCACGCAAGAACAGGTTGTGAATCTGGATGCGGGAAGGATTTGAGAGGGAGAACAGCGCACACCCATCCACCCGCCCACGATGTACACAGAGTCACTGTGATGTGGGACTGTCCCAGCTCGGTCGCAGCGGTCTCCTGAACCTGAGGAGTCCTTTTAAAAGAAGAAGAAAGTTGAAATGGGCCCCAGCAGAAGTAAAGCCTGGGGCACCAACTCACCAAAGTGTTTCCCTGCCTTGGGAAGCAGGGGAACCATATAATTACGAAGCTGTAATTCTTCTAAGTTGGCTTACAGAAATCAGACACGTAAGCCCAGCCGCCCGGAGCCAGGAGATAAGACTGATTTGTTGGAGCCAAACGGTGCGTGGCGGCAAGCAACTGGGAGGCTTGGGTTGCTGATGAGAAGACACTGCCGAGCTAGTTAATTATGGCAGGAAGCAACTCTCTCCGAATTCTCTGGAAAGGCTGTCTACAGCACAGGCCCTTCTCACTCAAGTCCTCTCCTGAGGGATGAACAGAGTTGTCTCAGCTTTCTGTCAGCATCTGTCTTGTCTGTATTCTGCCAAGTTGCTGATAAAGTCATAGACACGGTTGTATAGCTTAGAATCAACCATGGGGGCTCGAATTACTCCATTCGGATAACCATCACTAAATCAAACTGAGCAGCTCGGAATCAACGGGGATTCACTCCTCACATCTCTGGCTGTTGGAAAGTTAAGCCTGAGGTGAATTCAAGCCTATTGTTGGTCCATATTCCTGAAATCTGGCTGGTTTGTGTGTGTGTGTGTGTGTGTGTGTGTATGGCCACCATGTGGTGGAGAGGGTCAGCTAGCTCCCTGGGATGTCCCTTTTATGAGAGTTTTGTGCTCTCAGTCTAACCACCTCCTAATCCCATCTCCCAGAGGTTAAGACTTCAACGTACGGAATGTGAATAGGAGAAAGACATTCAGATTTCAGTGGTCACTAACTCTAACCTAAGCATCTTTGGAAAGTTAGCTTTTAAAAATGGAATGGACTCAGAAAGAGAGAGAGAGAGAGAGAGAGAGAGAGAGAGAGAGAGAGAGAGAGAGAGAGAGCGCTTCCTACTTCTGCCTCCTGTTTGATCTTCATTGATCTTCATTCTTCCGGCCCATGGTTCTGACATCTTGTGAGCCACTCCCCTGCCAAGACCTGTGCATGTGCCAAGAGCTGCCAAAGTGCATGTTGATTCATATCAGAACACGACATCACTCATTGCATCCCAGTCGAGAGTTGGCAGCACCCTAGGACCAGAGCTTAAAAAGTAGTGAGTAAACAGGCGCTGGCGAGAAGTAGGCTGCACTGGATGTCCATTTGCTGCACTCGAGAGACCTCTGTAGAGGGCTGGAGAGATGGCTCAGTGGTTAAGAGTGCTGGCTGCTCTTCCAGAGGTCCAGAGTTCAATTCCCAGCAACCATCTGGTAGTTCACAACCATCTGTAAAGAGATCTGTTGCCCTCTTCTGGCATGCGGGCACGCATGCAGATAGAGCACTCATACACATAAAAATAAATAAATGAGTCATTAAGAACAAAGAGAGAGACCTCTGTAGATACAAGCATACATTAGGAGGATATCTACATTTATATCTAAACTGAAGAACACTGAGAGGAAATGAAAAGACTCTCACATGCTAAACATGCTTGCCTGTCACCTTAGCACTTAGGAGGCTAAGGCAAAAGGATCTTGAATTGAAATGCCAGCCTGAGCTACATGGAGACACCAGGACTCCGAATGAAAAGGGCATTTGCAGTGCCGTAATAGGCATCCTAGAACTGAGACAATTAAATCATCCACAGTTGGGCAGCAATTGCAATGTTTAAGTCTGTTGTGTGCCTATTTCTGCCCATCTTTTGTTACTTAGGGCTTTGAAATGCTTTGTCGTTTCCTTTTGTTCTCTAGAAAAGTCATTGTCTTAAAAGTTTAAATATAATTTATGAACATATTGCTTTAAACAAGAGGATAGGACTCTTTTCATGTGCAGGTGAGACATTACAGGATGTCCTCGTAACGAAGGTAGAAAGAATTAAATATGGACAGTCTCCCACTATACTGACAGCCCATGTTCACCATGGTCCCATCCTTTCTTGGTTATATAATTAAACCAAGGTCATCTGGCCACACTCCCACCAGGGAGAAAGATTGTCTGTAGTGATGGCGTGTCCCCAAGTGGCCATTCCTTTTGGTCTCTGCTCTTAGGAATGCAGGGGATGAAGCCAGGTGGCCCCTTTTTCGTCTTCCTTGTCTTGCCTCTGCTCTTGCTGGCACAGATACCACAGAGACACAGGACAGGATCAGTCTGTCCTTCCTCGTTCCTGCAAGTGTCTGGGGTAGCTCTATCCCAGTTCCAGACTGAATTTCTCCAAAGTTCCAAATACTGAAATCTTTTTTAAAAAGATTTATTTATTCATTATATATGAGTACATTGTAGCTGTCTTCAGACCCACCAGAAGAGGGCATCGGATCTCATTACAGGTGATTGTGAGCCACCATGTGGTTGCTGGGAATTGAACTCAGGACCTCTGGAAGAGCAGTCCGTGCTCTTAACTGCTGAGCCATCTCTCCAGTTCCCAAATATTGAACTCTTAACCCACCTTGTGAGTGTATTTGGGGCTAAGTAGCTAGGAAGCAGTTAAAGTCAGATGGTGCCAAGCAGGTGGAGTGTTAATAATGGAATGTGTGTCCTTCTAAAAAGAGGTGCATACACAGGCTTGCCCTCTGTGCTCTTTACCACATGAGAACACAACCAAACGCTGTCTGCAAACACTGGATTTCAGATCTGCCCTGACATTGAACTTGGCCTTCCCAACCTTCAAAATTTAACCATTGGCCTCTGATTATAATTTTACACAGCAGCTCAAAGGGACTAAAGTTTCTTCCTCTAGAGCTGGAGAGATGGCCTAGCAATTAAGAGGATGCATTGTTCTTGCAGAGAGTCTAGGTTTGGTTTAAAACACTTACATGGCCACTCACAACTCTCCTTAACTCCAGTGCCAGGAGATTAGCACCCCTTTCTGGCCTCCTTGGACACTGGGCATGAACATTACACACACACACACACACACACACACACACACACACACACACACACACACAAACACACAGCATTTGGGAACATAAAACAGGAGAATTACTTTGAGTTTGAGAGCAACCTAGGCTACTTAGTGAATTGAAGGTCAACCTAGAATATCTAGAGAAATCTAGAAATAATAAGTACCTGAAAGACCAGTGTTTGAGAGGTAAAGATAGATGTTGAAGATCACCTTCCACTAAATAGCAAATGAGTGCAAGGCTAACCTGGACGACATGAGACTGTCTCAAAATACCAAAATATAAAATAAGCAGAAAGCAAGCTGGGAAAACCACGCAAGCACGCAGGCACGCACACACACACGCATGCGCATGCGCGTGAGCACACACACCGTGCGGCATCTTTTCTAAGAGAAAGGGCGAGAGGAAGAGCACCTCTACACTGACTGTTGATGAGAATGTGATCTGAATGGTGTCTTTTAATTCAGCTCCCCCAGCTTTATACTGTTGAAGTGAAAAGCAGAGGCCGGGAGTGGGTGGGAACAGTGGGTTGGGGGAAAAGAAGTCTCAAAGCGAAGGTATTACCAATAGTCATGTGAAAGTCTGCGGTATGCGCTTGGGGAGAATTCATCTGGCGTCAGCTAACTCTCGGAACCAGGACGACACTCGGAGCTCCAACTCTTCCGGTCTGGCTGGGTCCACCCTCACTCCTGGGAGTTCCCAGGAGAGTGTAGAACAGCTAGCACGCTGGATGACTCAGATGCGCTCTCTGCTCTCTGCTTCCACTGGATGACTCAGATGCGCTCTCTGCTTCCGTTGCTGTCCTGGAAGGTATGTGCCTCTCTGCCAGAAAGAGCTGAGCAGCTCTTGTAGCTCAGATCCAAAGCCCACTTTCCTTCACCAGAGTCTGCGTAAACTTTGGGCTTCACCCAGCTTCAGGGTCCGGATCTGTCTACACAACTGTCCCTTTGGAGACCTAACTTCCTATTTGGGTTCTGTTTTCCAGCAGAGGCGATTGCTTGCCGCCTGCTTCCTCTAAGCAGGGTTATGTAAAATCCAGCAGAAGCCCGAAGGAAGAGTATGTAGACTGCCATATCCAACACCCAAATGAGCTGTTGGTCCCTTATGTCTGCCCCTCCCTTATATTCTCAATGACTTAAATCAATAGGGTAAGGCAGAGGTGGCCCAGCACCACTAGAGAGGTAGGATTAGGAAGACCTGGAAGCGTCCATGGCTGCACTGAGGGAGCCAGCCAGCATCCACTAAACTGTAAAACTCATATTAGACTGGTTCCCCATCAGCTTGTTGGAGGTATTTCCTGCTGTTGTTTTAAGTTCGTTTGAGTGGAGGGGTGGGTTTTTCGGTTGGGAGTGTGGAAGCAGAGCCTTGTTATATATTATCTAATCCGGTTTGAACTTGAAATAATCCTACCTTAGGCTCTATGGTGGTATGACTAGGAAGGGCCCCTATAGACTCATGTATTTGAATGTGTGGTCCATAGACCATGGCACTATTAGGAAGTATGGCCTTGTTGGAGTAACTGTCACCTTGGAGGAGATGTGTTGCTGTGAGGGTGGGGTTTGAGGTCTCCTGTGCTTGATTTATGCCCACTGTGGTTTACAGTCACTTTTGCTGCCCTCAGATCAAGGTCTCAGGTCCTTCTCCAGCACCAAGTCTACATGCATGCTACCGTACTTCCACCACGATGATAATGGACTAAACCTCTGAACGATAAGTCAGGCCCAGTTAAATGTTTTCTTTTCTAAAAGTTGCCTTGCTCATGGTGTCTCTTCATAGCCATGGAAACCCTAATACAGACTCCCAAGTGGAGAAGCTATTATAGGTATACCACCTATATACCTAGCCTTACAACCAGTTTTGTAGAGATTGGTTTTAGAACTAGATAAATAAAACTAAGAGCTGTGACACTGTCTTAGTCAGTGTTCTACTGCTGTGAAGAACCAACTATGACCAAGGAAACTCTTATAAAGGAAATCATGTAATTGGGGATGGTTTATAATTTCAGGGGCAGAATCATTATTATCATCTTAAGGAACATGGCAGCGTACAGGCAGGCACAGTGCTGGAGAAGTAGCTGGTCCTAAGTCAGGAGAGAGAGAGAGAGAGAGAGGGAGAGAGAGAGAGAGAGAGAGAGAGAGGGAGAGAGAGAGAGAGGAGAAAGGGAGAGTGACAAAGAAAAGAGAGAAGAAAGAGAAACAGAGTGACAGAAAAGAGAGAAGAGAGAAACACAAAAACAGAAGAGAGACAAAAAGAGAGAAACAGAAGAGAGAAAAGAGAGAAACAGAGTGACAGAAGAGACAGAGAAGAGAGAAGAGAGGAGGGAGGAAGGGAGGGAGGGAGAGAAAGAGAGAGAGAAAGAGAGAGAGAAAGAGAGAGAGAGAGAGAGAGAGAGAGAGAGAAAGAGAGAGAGAGAGAGAGAGGAGACTAAGGCTTAGGCCTTTGAAACCTCAAAGTTCACCTCCAGTGACACACTTCCTCCAATAAGGCCAACAAGGACACTAATCCTAATCTTTTCACACAGACCTCCCCATCCCCCCCCCCCGTGGCTAAGCATTCAAATATGTGAGCCTATGGGGCGGGTTGGGGGGGTTCTCATTCAAACCACCACACCATGTTATACTTAGGGTTTGAAAATAGAAATATCGAGGAGAATATTTCTTCACACTTATGGTTGTCAGACATCTACCCCATGGTGTAAGAATTTGCAGAGTAGCAAGGGGACCTCTAGTGCCTGCACTTCTCTGTCTCCTCTCAGTATTCTTGCCACATTTCTTTTTCTATTTTATTTTTGCGGTGCTGGGAATAAAGCACTTGCCTCATATCTGCCAGGCAAGCATCCCCGACTGAGCCATATCCCCAACCTCCTTTTCCTTCTTTTGGTGTCCATTCATACCTGCTCCTGGTTCTGCCTTCTGCCTCCTTCCCGACCTATGGCTTTGCCTACTGTGCCGTCATCCACCTAGAACATCTCTCTCCTCCCTCTCAGTTTCCAACTGCTCCGGTTTCTCTAGGCAACTGTAAAGTTCAGTCATTTTCTAATGTTTCCCATGACTCCTCCAGTCCTGGTGAGGACTCCTCCTCCCCTGCAGTCCCACAGCAACCTGGCATGGAAAACTGATGTGGCCTTTATCCACTTGCAACAGATACTTTTCGGTTTCGGTGTTAGAGCACCATGACCAAGACAAATGGGTAGAAGAGTTTATCTGACCTCATAGTTCTGGAGGGTAAGAGGGCATAATGGCGGAGTGGAGACATGAAAACAAATAACACTTCTTCTTTTTTTTTAAGATTTATTTATTTTATTTATATGAGTGCACTGTAGCTGTCTTCAAACACACCAGAGGAGGGTATCAGTTCTCATTACAGATGGATGTGAACCACCTTGTGGTTGCTGGGAATTGAACTCAGGACCTCTGGAAGAGCAGTCAGTGCTCTTAACCACTGAGCCATCTCTCCAGCCCATAACACTTCTTCTTCTTCGGGAAAACACCAAATGGCGGATGACGCCGGTGCAGCGGGAGGGCCCGGAGGACCGGGGGGCCCAGGATTAGGAGGCCGAGGTGGCTTCCACGGAGGATTCGGCAGCCGTCTTAGGGGCCGAGGTCGAGGCTGTGGCCGCGGTTGAGGCCGCGGGGCTCGTGGAGGTAAAGATGAAGACAAGGAGTGGATCCCCGTCACCAAGCTGGGTCGTCTGGTTAAGGACATGAAGATCAAGTCCTTGGAGATCTACCTGTTCTCCCTGCCCATTAAGGAGTCTGAGATTATTGACTTTTTCCTGGGTGCATCTCTAAGGGATGAGGTTCTGAAAATCATGCCAGTGCAGAAGCAGACTCGGGCTGGCCAGCGCACCTAGATGGGTAGAGAGATTGCAACCAGGATCAGAGAGAAGCCTTCGGCAGTGTGATATGGGATGGAGCATAGAGGGTCAGACACTTTGATAACTGAGATTAAGATATCTATCAGATATCTTAGGGCACTGCGGTGTTGGATCTAGTGGGGGGGGAAACAGCCTTTTATTTTTTTATAATTTTACAACAACAGATGGCACCCAGAAACCTTTTATACCAGCCACATTCCTGAGTAACTTAAGTAATGTCACACACGTATGATAGCTATACTACAAAGTACTAAGAGTTAAGGGAGTATTAGTCTCACATGTAGTTAGAGGACAGAATGGATAGTTGTTTTTCTGTTTCCCTGAGTACTTACTGGTTGTATCACCAACACAAGGTTGTCCTAAAGCAGGGCTGATTACTTCTACTAACATGCATGCCAACATGCAGGCAGGCAGGCAGACAGATAGACAGACTGATACACATTCATGCATTGGGTGGATGGAGCAAAGCTCTAACAAGCTGGCTCCAAACATTTTACATATGTTCATGTACACACAATTGGTGGATAGATTAAAACTCTAAGAAGCAAGCTCTAATAACTTTTTTTCCCTTTAGCCCTTTTTATAGCCCCTAAGACAAAGTTTTCTATGTAAGAAGAATAATTATCTCATTCTAAAACAGATAAAATATTACACAAGAGGAAGTTACATCAGGATTGCATGTTTTTCTACTACATGTTTTTCTATTAAAATTCGTACCTAACTAAAAACAGTTCCACAAGTTCATTATAAATTAAGAGCAGCAGTTCTTATAAATTAAGATAGTTATCTATCTTTTATTTCACAAGTTCGTTATTAGTTCAAAGCAATAGTTTTTTATGTCATAGGTTAACAATGTTTTTTTTACCATGAAACAAGTCATTTATCTTATATCCTTACTTTTGAAGTCTTGTATAAGCTAATCGTTCACTCTCTGTTCTTAACCTCATAATAGAATTACCCACTCCCTGTTCATGACCTTACCTTTATCGTGGTTCACACCGAGATCTTTGGCCTCATCCCTGAACCTAATCTAGAATGAATGTTTTTCTTGATCATTAACTTGTTCCAAGCCTTTTTTTTTTTCCAAGTGCAACGTGTGTGCTTGTAACACATGAAAGATCATTGAACTCCTCTTCTAACCTGGGCAGCCTCTACTATTTTGCAGGAGAAGTCACATTCTACATTTAATTTTAACCTTAAACTATCAACTATCTTAACTTCTTAAAGTTATTTGAATCAAATTAGGAATTCTGTAAAGTCATTATCAGGAATTCTAAAGTCATCAAGTCATCTAGACAACATTATTTCATGAAAGTTCATCTTCATGTTGCTCTGCAAGAAATTTGCCCAACAGAGTGGGTCACCACCTAGGAAGCAATCACACCAGGTTATAATCAGTGACGGTCTTTCCATGCCCAATCACAGGTTTAAGAAGAATATAGCAATGAAAATCATGAGATGAGAAGGCACACTGGTAGCAAGAAGCAAGCCTGGGACAAAACCTCTGGGATCGTTCCTCTCCAAGGTACACGCATAGCAACCATGCACTCATAGCAGCCATGCAGAACAGTGAACTGTCTCCAGGAAGCTCACTTGCCCGAGGCTCTCCTCCTGCACGTCATCCACCAGGTGTTGCCTAAACTCAAATAACCTGGGTTTTATGAGCTGACCTAAGTGACTTCAGATCCAGTAGGTTACCAAAAAACACAGGTGGAAACTGCGTGAAAGTGCTGGACCAGACCACTCCATGGGTAGAAAGAAAGGTTTATTGGGGATCGAACTGCCAAGGCTATCTCCTTGGGGATCAGAGAGAAACAAGTAGATTTTATGTGACAGTCAGGAGGGTGGAGATCTTTGAGCTGATGCAGGCTGTACAGATTGACAGAACTCAGTGCCCTTCCCTGAGGTAGTTGACCTTTGGGGAAGCAAAGTTCCTGGTTTCAGAAACCACATTAGAGATCTGCTTTCCTGGTACATGGTAACCTACCTTTAGGTTTCTGTTTATCTGGGCAAAGTTCCTCTATTTAGGACTTTATCACCAGCACTGCATGTTCGGGGAGTCACGTGTGTCAACCCTAACAACAAAAGAATGAAGTTATAATAGCCACCTTTATATGGCAGTGGTTTTCAACCTTTCTAATCCTGTGACCCTTTAATACAGTTCCTCATGATATGGCGGCTCCAACCGTAAAACTATTTTCATTACTACTTCGTAACTGTCATTTTGCTACTTTTACAAATCACAACATAAATATCTGTGTTTTCTTATGGTCTTAGGCAACCCCTGTGAAAGGCTTGGTTGACCACAGGCTAACTGTTAAAGAGGAAGGATTCTTGTGCCTGGTGGCGAGATAGTAATTATTTCAAAAGACTCTGAAAAACCACAAGCCCTCGTGGAGGACACCCAACCTTGTACAGACGCCCTTTTGCAAGTGTGTCTGCCTTGCAAGTGTGTCTGTCCAGCAACTGTCTGCTCAGCCTTGTTAATCATTGTGGCCAGGAATGATTGCTTCAAAATGTCTGATGTAATCTCTTCATTTTTGCTACTAAAACATCCCCTCTCCTCCCTTCCCCCATCCCTTTAGACATGCTCATGGTTTACGACAGCAGGCATATGTGCACTGCACTGATCTACAAATAAATATCATCATCCTTAGAGAATCTCTCTGATAGGTTGCTTTCTTTCTTTTTGGGAAAGAAAAAAAAAGGGACACTCTTTGAACATACCTGCAGGGAAAGAACTGGCCTTGCTTGGGAGCGCCTGAAATTGTCATGAGCCCACCTAGGCTAAGACTACACCCTCTCACCATGGAACCCCTCAGGTCTCCCCATCCTCCACTGCCAATTTGCCCAGCTTTTCACACAGACGTTGTTGCCTAGTGTAGAGCCTCCTCCTCCTCCACTAGATGCAAGGTCTATTTTCACTTCTCTTTGGATTTCCTTGCCCGCCTCTACCCAATCCCCACCCAAGACACTCTTCCTCAAAAAACAGAGACTTCTGCATCCTGAAATGATGGCTGGTGAGATGACTCAGTGGATAAAGGTGCTTGCTGAGTTCAAATCCAGAGACTCACATAGTAGAAGGAAAAAATTAATTCCTTCAAGTTGTTCTCTGGTTTCCATATATACATCATAGCACCTGTGACACACACACATTCACACACACACACACACACACACACACACACACACACACACACATACACACACTAAGATTCTAAAATGTGATTTATTCTTAAAGAATCCGGAAAAGATGACTGTGCTCCCTCAGACCAGGAACCTTATGAATCACCGACTGTCTCTGCCTCCCTGGTCCTAAGAGTCCTCCCTCTCCCTCCACTGTCAGCACCAATAAAACTTCCTGGCTTTGGTTATAGGAGGAGTAGGAGAGGGTGGATAGACGTGGTTGTACTTCACAGACACCGTTGTTGCTATTCTTCCATGCTATGCTTTAGCCCTTTCATAGGCCTCTTGTGTGCTAGCAGTGCTGCCCACCCTCTGTGAAGGGCCTCTCAGTGCAGATTTCTGCTCTGCCTTCTATCACAGAAGTCACGGTAGTCCCACCTGAGTAGGAAGAGAACAAATTCTAGGTTATTCTTTAAGCAACATCAAAGTATTTGGTGTGGGGAACAGATGGATGTTACAGGGTATGTGATTTCGGTTCATAGAAAACCTAATTGCTAGCAAAACATGAAGGCCTAGAAAGATATTACATTTGTCAGATGCAGTTAGGTACGTCCTGTAGAGGTGCAGTTCGGATCTGCCTCTAAGGCTTCCTTAGATAAGAAGGCTAAAAAAAACAGAAAGTTCCTGCCTATTTTAAGGCACACTGCTTGGGAGAGGCCTTGTGGTCTTTGCTCTATGACCCAAGGCAGAGGCAGCTGGATGGCCTTGTGCTGCCCCACCATAAAGGTGAAATGGTTCAGCCCTCATTGACTTGGCTTGGAATCCCCTACCATGACAGTAACAGGCGTAGGAGAAGAGTTAGAGACTTCATTTATAGAAGTTGGACTCTTGAGGGGCACCTTCTGGGGGCCCAGCCTCTTGAGCTGACTCTCCTTTTAGACTCTCGCTCGTTTGGCTTGGAAGAACTTCATGGAAGAAGCTCCAGGTAAGAGATGGGGGATTCTCTCTCCGGGCTTACTGTAGGAACCACAGAGAAGCAGCTGGCAGGACACAGGGGAGACAGGAACCTAGGGAAGTGAGCTAAGAGCCCTAATGGGTTTGGAGGAGCTCAAGAGAAAGGTAGACGAGCTTGGTAAAAGGACAGCTAAAAAGATATTTCGGAAGAGCTAGCAGTTCCGTTGCAGAATCTGGGGGGTGTGAGTAGACATTTTGTAAATGGTTAAGAAAGTAAAATTGCCTGACTGAGCTAGCAGGTTCTCCGATATTCTTTTCGGGTACAAATGTCAGATAAATTTAAAAGACTAAATATTACAGACGCAGTCCTCGGTGGGCGTCTGCTGTTGACATGTCTACAGTAGAGTCAATGCTGGATCAACGCTTCAGACCCGTCAGAGTGGCAGAGCCCTCCCCAAGTCAGACTCAGAGAAATAGCAAAGCGTCTCCTGGTCCAAGTGTGAGTGTTTAGGAACAATCGACAGGAAGCACAGCGTCTGTAGCTTCCTCCTCCCTGAAGACTGCAGCCCGAGACCACCCCCTAGCAGAAACTTCCTACCAAGACTAGCTAACCGCCCTTTCTTGTGCTTTACTTAATAAACCCCAGCCAGCCTCAAGGCTTGGTTACAGGTGCCCTGCATCTCACTGAGTTCAATCCACCTCCGAAACCCCAGCTTTTCTATCAGTGTGTCTGTTGTGACTTCAGTGTCTGTCATCTCTTCATTCCCAAGGCGCCCCAAGTCAAGTTTCCAGGACCAACCGGTGCTTGGTGCGGCAACCTAAAGCACCCAAAATGATTGGAAGACGTTGTGATGTTGTTCGTGACGTCATGAAGCCCTGGGGCATTTCCCCACTCTCAGGCCAGTTGCGCCGGGACTTCACTTGTCCTTGTGGGCTCCAGAGCGTCTGTGCGAAACCTGCTGGGTGTGCTGTGAGGTGAGAGGCCACCCACTAAGGATGATCTCAGAGTAATCCTCGCTTAAAAATGGTTTTAAAGATTTTATTTACTTGTAGTGTATGTTTGTGTGTAAATGTGTATGCCTGTGTGTATGTTAGTGCACCGCATTCATGCAGCGCCCTCATAAACCATAAGATCCCCTCAAACTAAAGTTAATGATGCCCGTGAGCCTCCTTACAGACGCGGGAAACCAAACCTGGGTCCTCTGTAAGAGCAGCAAGAGTCCTTAATGGACTGAGCCCTCCCTCTATTCCCAGCATTTCTTTTAATACATTATTTTAAAGGTATTTTGTAGGTCAGTCATCCTGGTTTTTTTCTTTATCCATTCATTCATTTATCTTTATTTTTGCTATTAAAATAAAAGTAGGCAAAAAGTCTTGGGTGAAAACAATCCCAGCTCAGAGATGAGGGCGTGGACACAAAGTTCTACCTGTAACCATGACTTTATTTGAAATTGATACCTGCTAGGAAAGGGAAAATCAGTTTGCCCCAGTGGGGCTCTCCTGGGCATACCAACCACAGTCCAGAGCAGGTCCCGTGCCCAGGAATAATTGGCCAACACAAGCACACTCTGTGATTTTTGTGTGCTTTTATGTTTTGATTTGGCTTGGGTTTGTTGTTGTCATTGCCTTATCTAGTTTGTTTCTTTGTTTGCTGCCTGTTTTTATTTTTGTTTTGAGAGGGAAAGAAAGAACATGTGGGGGGGTAGGGAGAATTGGGAAGGAGTTGGGGAGAGGAAAGAATATGATCAAAATATGTTGTGTAAAAATTTTTTTTAAAATAAGATTTTGTCTTGTCATTTTGTTGTTGTTTGAGACAGGATTTTTCTGTGTAGCAGCCCTTAACTGTCCTAGAACTCACTTTGTAGGCCAGACTGGCCTTGAACTCAGAGTTCCACCTGGCTCTCTGCCTCCTGCCTGCAGGGGTTTAAAGGTGTGTGCTACCACACGGCTAAGAATTTTGTGCGTGTGTCTTTAAGCAGTAAAATTGTGAAACAGGCCAAAAGCAGTTTCTCCCTTCTGCTTGTCATCCAGTTTCCAGTTCCTAAAGTCCTCTGCTGGCTAGTGTTATGACAACCTGACCCAGAGTCATCTTGGAAGAGAACATGTCCCTATTAGATGGGACGGTGGGCAAGTGCATTTTCTTTATTGGTGATTGATACTGATGGGACCAGCTCATCACGAGCTATTCCACTTCCGGGCTTGTGGTTCTAGAAGCTACAAGAAAGCAGGCTGGCCAGGCGGTACTGGCCCAGGTTTGGGAAGGAAAGAAGGAAGGAAGGAAGGGAGGAAGGAAGGAAGGAAGGAAGGAAGAAAAGAAAGAAGGAAAGAAGGAAGGAAGGAAGCTGAGCAAACCTTGAGGAGCAAGCCAATAAACAACATCCTTCTATGGCCATCAGTTCCTGCCTCTGTGTTCTTGCCCTGACCTCTCTGAGTAATAACTACCGGCTGTAAGATGAAATAAACCTCTCCAGGTTGCTTTTGGTCATTGTGTTTTGTCACAGCAATAGAAACTCCAACTTAGACAAACCCAAACCAAGGAGAAAATATAATATCCACTCGTTTGGGTTAAATCACAAAGCAGGCTTCAACTCATGTCTACTTGATTATAGGCAACAGCACTGTCTCCAGGATTCTTAGACTAAGTCTAGGCTGCAAAACATCTGCCATGCTAGGAACACCTGCCGTGCTAGGAACACCTGCTGTGCTAGGAACACCTGCCAACCTGGAACACCTGCTATGTTGGGAACACCTGCTGTGCTAGGAACACCTGCCAAGCTGGAACACCTGCTATGTTGGGAACACCTGCCATGCTAGGAACACCTGCCATGGGTCAGGACTGTGCAGTCTCCCCTGGAATTTGCCATTCCTGTAATGATAGATTGCCTTTCTATGGAATAGCTGCAGATTAAAAGGAGACCATGAAGAGATCACAGCTTATTAAGGGACTGGTGGATCTGGGGCAAAGTCCTTACCTTACATGCATGAAGGAACCTGGGTTTGATCCCTGGCACTGAAAAACAATGACCACATCATAAACCACTGGTGTCAGAGGAGACATGTTGGGGAAGCCATAAGAGAGAGCTTAGTCTGTGGAAGGACATATGTTCCAAAAATAAAGATTAGTGTGGTGGTTTAAATAGCTATGGCTCCCATAGACTCGAGTATTTGAATGTTTGGCCCATAGGGAAGGGTGCTCTTACGAGGTGTGGCCTTACTGGAGTAGATGTGGCCTTGTTGGAGAAGTGTGTCACTGTGAGGGCAGGCTTCAAGAGGTATTATACGTGTGCTCAAGCAATACCCAGTGTGACAGACAGTCTTCTGCGGCCTGAGGATCGAGATGGAGAACTCTCGGCTCCTCTAGCACCAGTCGGCCATGCCTCCTGTCATGATGATGATGGACTGAACCTCTGAACCTGTAAGCCAGCCCCAATTAAATGTTTTCCTTATAAGAGTTGCCTTGGTCATGGTGTCTCCACACAGCAATGTTAACACAATTAGTTCGATTATTATTTTGTTTTGTTTGTTTATAGAGTTTTTGTTGTTGTTCTTTTCAGTTTATTTTTCTTTGGGGGGGGGCAGGGGGATCTCATGCTACCTAGACTGTCCTCAAGTTTGCCATGTGGCTGAGGGATAATCTTCAGTTACTGCCTGCTGCCTCTACCTTCACGGGCTGGGGTTCAGGCTTGTACACAGACCCCCTAATTCCTTCCTGTCCCTCCCACCCACTTTTCTTCTCCCAACTTCAGGAACTCTCCCTCTTTAAAACAAACAAGCAAAAGTGGACTCGGGGCTGCCTGTAATGTGCACGAGGAGATTCCCAGGATCCCCATCCCTGAGGAAAGCTGGTCTCCCTCCCACTGCAGGCATCAGTGGCCGATGGTGCCTCAGCCAGGGTGGGCCATCCTGCAACGTTCTACGTTGTCCAGGCTAGCCTTAAATCCCCATATGTCCTCCTGCCCCAGCTTCCCTAGTGCCACCAAATCTGAATGGAATCAATGTGGAAGTAAATATCAATTGCAAATCCCTGCCTTACTATCTACTTCTTTATGGATCTAATATCAACTTAAAATGATGCTTAAAGGGTGGAGAGCCCTTGATGCCGCTTCAAGGATATTGGCAAGAGCATTTACATTGGGCTAGGACAAGGCTCAAGATGAATACAGCAGAGGATTGTATTGTATTCCTTGTATCTTGGTCGTCCTGATAAACCCCTAGTACAGTGACCATGGGACTTTGTTTATTGCCTTGACTACTACTACTACTACTACTACTACTACTACTACTACTACTACTATTACTACTGTTTGTTCCTTGACTACTTTGTCTTTGGGAGCTGACCCTATTCTTCGCATGTACCTAGAGTGATAAAAAAAAAAGCAGCCTGGGAAAAAACAAACCCGATTCAGCACTGGCTGGAGTCATGTTATAATGTTGTCTAATTGTCTCTTTTTATTTTCATCCTCATTCCCTCCCCTCCAGACCCTGTTGACTGGTTGAGCTGGCTTGGTCATTAAAGCTGTAACATACATCCAAGATACTGTGGTTCATTTTATCGGTAACATGGTTTCTGCTCAATGTTTTCCACACTCCGGGCATTCCCACTGCTTTTCATTCCTGTTGTCAAGGACGTAAGCTCAGAGATCTAAGCAGGTAACATTGAAGGATACGGGCCTTGATTTCCTGTAAGCACAATATTATTTTTTATCATAAAAAATACAAAATAAATCACAAAAAGTAACATAAAGCCAATCCCAAACACTTACGGTGTATGTAGAAGTGTACAGCTCTCCACGCTACACAGAAAAGTCTTGCCAGGTGGTGGTGGTGCACGCATTTAATCCCAGCACTCGGGAGGCAGAGGCAGGTGGATCTCTGAGTTGGAGGATAGCCGGGTCTAAAAAGTGAATTCCAGGACATCTAGGACTACACAGAGAAACCCTGTTTCAAGGAAATCAAAGAAAATTTTTCTAAGGAGATATTTTATGTAGTTTAGACTTGCTGTTATTTATAAAAATATTTTTTTAAAGATTTATTTATTATATATGAGTACACTGTAGCTGTCTTTATTTTTTTTTATTACTTTTTTTTATTAACTTAAGTATTTCTTATTTACATTGAAAGTGTTATTCCCTTTCCCAGTTTCGGCCAACATCCCCTAACCCTCCCCTCCCCTTCTTTATGGGTGTTCCCTCCCATCCTCCCCCATTGCCGCCCTCCCCCGTTCACTGGGGGTTCAGTCTTAGCAGGACCAAGGGCTCCCCCTTCCACTGGTGCTCTTACTAGGATATTCATTGTGTAGCTGTCTTTAAACACATGAGAAGAGGGCATCAGATTCCAGCAACCACATGGTGGCTCACAACCGTCTGTAATGAGATCTGATGCCCTCTTCTGGTGTGTCTGAAGACAGCAACAGTGTACTTATACATAAAAAAAATAAATAAATCTTTTAAAAAACATTCTTAAGAAAGATATTACTCGTGATAAAGAGACGGCTAATTCCTTGAATGAATATAAATTGGATAATCAAACCATAAAAATTAGTGAAAGAAGGAAAAAAAACATTTTGTCTTTCCTGGAAAAATGGAAATTAAAACAGTGCCACCAGGACTGGAGAGACGGCTCAGTGGTTAAGAGCACTGACTGCTCTTCCAGAGGTCCTGAGTTCAATTCCCAGCAACCACATGGTGGCTCACAACCATCTATAGTGGGATCCAATGCCATCTTCTGGTGTGTCTGACGACAGCTACAGTGCAGTCATATATATATATATATATATATATACATACACACAGTGCCGGGTGGTAGTAACAGCTCCCTGGCTCTCCTTATCACAAACTGCTTTAGACACGGAGCCTCCATTGCCTGAAAATGACCCTCAAGCATAGGGTGAGGGATTTGAAATCAACCAATCTTATATTTCCTCCATTTCCTGATGAGAACCCATGACCACCCAGACAAGCCAGGGAACAGAAGGAAAAGAAATCAATTCCCCAGTTTTTCCCTGGCTTGGTGTTTTCAGCCAAATCAAAATGTTTATATGCACTAGCCAATCTATTCAAAACTCTAGAAGGAGGGACAGCATTGAACAGTCCTCTCATCTAATCTTGAGAGGCAAAGAAAGAACTACAGCTATTTGAATCCAGAGTAAAATGAAGCATTTGTGTATATGTGGAGCCTACACTGCCTTTAAACTTACTTATTCCATTAACTTGTGTCCTAACTTGTCGGGTATTATAGCACACGATGATACACCTCTGGATGATACACACTATCTACAGCATGAAGGCCATAAAATACCAAGTGCTTACCTTATTCTCTTTGCCCAATTAATAATTGGGAGGGTCCTCAGGGGAGGACCTAGTGTTGTCAACAATTACACGGATTTGATACTTGCTCTATTATATTGCCCATAACCAACAATTAATTTTTAAGAGTGTTACAAACTCTATGGGTTTTTAACTTTCATTCGCAGATTACGATGAAAAGATAGGAAATCATTAGCCATTATAATATCCACCTTCAGCTGTGCTGTTTCCTCACATAAACTGAATTTGTCATTACAAACTCCTCTCTCTCTCTCTCTCTCTCTCTCTCTCTCTCTCTCTCTCTCTCTCTCTCTCTGTGTGTGTGTGTGTGTGTGTGTCCCCTCTCAATGCCTTGAATCAGGGTTCTAAGACCCTGAGGTACATGGCTTTTCCGGGGCTGAGGATATAGCTCAGTTGGTAGAGTGCTGACCTAGGCAGGCACGAGGGCCTTCTGTTCAGCATCTCCTGAGAGAGACTGGAGGGTGCCTGTTTCCTCAGCTCTTAGCACCTGGGGAGTAGAGGTAGAAGAATCAGGAAACATGACAACCTGTTTCAAAAAAATACGGTGGGTTTTTTTTGTTTTTTTTTTTTTTTTTTTTGAGGAATATTCCTAGTAGAGAAAAATATTTAAGAATAACAATTGAGGATAGACGTAGTCTATATTTATGAACGACTTAATTAGAATAATTTCTGTGTTCCTGGTCACTTCTCCACCCCACCACCTAGCTACTACTTTGTCTAATTCATATATATCCAGTTCTCATGTCATGTCTCTGTGCGTTTCCTCCCTTGACTCCTTTAAAAACATTTAAGTTACTATATAAAGTATTAGGTAGATAACATTATGGTACGTTCAAACAAAGGTTTAGATTTTCCTTTACCTTCACCCTGACCCCACCGCACCCCACACAACTCCCCCTAACCCCCCTGAGAACCACCTACTGGCTTCTTTCCTACTTCGAGTCTTCCTTTTACCCCAGACCCCATCTTTCCGCATCATTTATCTTTATCTTCTCTTGGTTTCCCTTTTACTTTTCTCAGGTTTTACCCACATCTTGCACCCTTTGATGTTTCCTGTGCAAGCCTTTCTCCCACTAATCTCTCTGAGCCACTTAATTCTCAGGCTCAGTGCGAAAACCCCGGAAACAAGGCAGGTTACACTTCCCATCAGGTCGAAATAGCACTTTCAACAGATCAGACGAGTGATTGAATTCAATGCTCATTTTATTCCAATGAAATCAAGGAGGCAAAAGTTGCCTGGGTCGTATAGGAAGCCCAAGACAGGAGTTTTAAGTTTATGAACCACTTCCAGCCTCTATCCATGGAAGTTTTATCAACAAGTATCATGCAAAGAAACGGGGAAAACAGAAAAAGGAGTGGGATTTTAGCAAGGAGCACTGGAGAGGTAGGGGGGTTCTCCATCTGCTCTCCTGCAAGCTGCCCATCAGCATGGCTCGTCCTTGATGATGTTAATATGGCTACCATCCTCCCTGCAAAGTGAGAAACCACGAACATGGTATTAGTGCCTATGGTGCTGAAACCCGGACACTGTTTGCATTTTAAAGGCCTATGTCCATCATGCATTCAGTTCCTTCCCCCCCCCCCCGGAGCTGGGGACCGAACCCAGGGCCTTGTGCTTGCTAGGCAAGCACTCTACCACTGAGCTAAATCACCAACCCCATGCATTCAGTTCCTTTCGGGACTGTATTTACTTGGTCACTTTTCAAGATTAATCTCGAAAACATAAAGGGTAAAGACCTTATTTCCCCATTTAGCCATTCCCACCACACACACACACACACACACACACACACACACACACACACACACACACACTAAACCTAAGGTAGAGGGTTCTAATCATACAAAATGTCCCATGAAGGCTTGGATTGTGCAGTGGAATCTCAGATACAGGAATGAACTCTGCTATACATACCCCCGAGCGCTATGGCCATGTAATCAGTGTGTTGCATGTAGGGAGTCAAAAGTCATACACTGACCACTTATAGCATTTTACTAAGTATATATATAGTAAGTCTTACCTTCCAACAGGTAAATACAGAGTATACCTGCATGCCCTGTAAATCTAAAAGGAAATATAACATTCTGTAGGCCTTAACTATCAAATATAGACTTTTTGTGGGTCCTATAGTCCTGAGACTTGAACTCAGGGACTTACGTATGCTAGGCCAGTTCTCTACCACTGTGCTACATCTCAGCCCCTAAATATGCGATATGCTCCTGTCTTTCCCTTCAGTGGTGAAGACTGATCCCAGGGCCTCTTGTATTCTAGGCAAACTCCTGAGCTATGCTTTGTCTTTTGTCTATTCTTTGGGAAAACTGCACACGGAGATAGTGACACAGCTCGACTGTCTGCTGCTTTGCAGTTGGCCAATCACACGCTTTACTCTCTAGCTTTGATCTAAAAATAGACTGCAGGTCTTACAGCTTTTAAATGTCTGTACAAAAAGCAAAAATAGTTGAAGTCACATTCGACTTCTCCATCTGAGAAAGGAGTTACTATCTCCACCAATCAGAATTCAAGAAAAGGAAAGAGGCTCTTCCGGTCTCTTTGGCCTCGCCGGTAGAAGCAAGATGAAAAGAATGTCATCCATTGGAATGTGTCCCGATAAAGCAGTGCACACACACACACACACACACACACACACACACACACACACACACACACACACACACACACACACACACACGTGCTGTGCCGCCGCTGTGGCTCCAGGGCCTATCCCCTTCAGAAGTCGACCTGTGGCAAATGGGGCTACCCTGCCAAGCGCAAGAGAAAGTATAACTGGAGTGCCAAGGCTAAGAGACGAAACACTACCGGGACTGGTCCGATGGGGCACCTAAAGATTGTCTACCGAAGATTTAGACATGGATTCCGTGAAGGAACAACACCTAAACCCAAGAGGGCAGCTGTTGCAGCATCCAGTTCATCTTGAGGATTTCAATCGGTCATAAAATAAATGTTCTGGTTTCAAAAAAAACGAAAAGGGAAGCGAGCCCAGTGGTAGACAGCTGTGAATGTGTGTGACCTGGGGCTGGTCGGTAAGAGCGCTTGCTGCTCTTGCAGAGGACCCCAGGTTTGATCCCAGTCACAACCATGTGTGAGTCCTGTTCCAGGGTCTTCAACTCTCTCTTCTGACCCCTGTGGGTACCAGATATACACATTGTGCACATACATACATGTAGGCAAAGCACTCACACACATAAAATGATCTTTTTTTAAAGATTTTTTTTAAAATACTCAACCTGATTTTCATGCACAGAGTGCATTCATTCCCATAAGTGTTCATATCCGTTCCGCACACAGGGCTGAGGTGCTTGGAGCATACTGGGTAGTCAAAACGATGACAGTCTGGCTACAAAAGAGAAAAGCAGAGAAGTAAGAGAATGACCTGAGACACAACCATTGCACTGTCCCCAATGTTCCCTAAATGTCATAGAAATATCCTACATAACTACTTATGCTTTCTCTCCACCCTCCAAAAATGAGTTTGTAACGTAAAATTCATATGTGAGAGTTCAAATACAATTACAAAAAGAATAAAGAAAAAATGAGCTCAGAGTAGGTGTGGTTCAAACCTGTCATTCCAGTGCTTGGGAAGCTGAAGAAAGAGGATTGCCTCCAGTTTGAGGCCAGTCTGGGAGACATAGCAACTTCTAGGCTAGCCTAAGGAACACATCTAGACTTTGTGTCCTCCAAAGAAAAAAAAAAAAAAACCCACAACTCAGAGCCCAGCCTCGTTGGTACCATTTGGACAATAATCCCAGTACTTGGATGGCAGAAGCAGGAAGATCATTGTTCCAGGTCATACTCAGCTATACATCAGTTTGAGACCAGCCTGGACCTTGTCTCAGACAAAAAAAGAAAAGAAGGAAAGAAGGAAGTAAGCTCAATACTCTTAAACACGGTGACAGTTTGCACACTTAGTAAGCCTCATTTTTAAATCCTCCCTGACCCATTTCTTACCTAAATCAACAGTGGTTTGGAGGGAGGGTTATCTATTTTGAGGGAGAATCCCACTCTTGGCCTGTAGCTTGCTATGTAACTGGGCTGGTCTCAAAGATATCTCTGCCCTCTGAAGCTCACATTACACCCAGAAGCTACAGTATGTTTTTTTTAAATCTGTCTTCAAACACACCAGAAGAGGGCATCAGATCCCCATTGGTTGTGAGCCACCATGTGGTTGCTGGGAATTGAACTCAGGACCTCTGGAAGAGCAGTCAGTTCCCTTAACTGCTGAGTCATCTCTCCGGCCCCAATATTTTTTTTTTTTTTTTAAGCAATGCCTTTTACCGAGTGTTTTAAAAGTATTTTAGATATTGCTCCCCCACACATAATTTTCCTTCATTACACTCATGTTTCCATTAGACCCTCGAGTGTTATAAAGTCTCTAACTCCAGTTGGGCACACACAGTGATACATGCTAGCCACATGCTCAACCTCTGTGGCTATACCCCTATAGAAAATATACTCTTAATTTGGAAAAGTGACAGCCTAGCCTTCACTCACCCTCCATCCCAGAGTCTAGAACGCTAAGCCTGGGGTGGTCCTGCACACCTATGATCCCAGCACTCTGTCTCCAGCATGGCAAAGCCTCCCAGCTCAGGGGACAGTCGAAGGTTCTATGACATGCAAGTGAACAGTCTCAGTCAGGCAACCAGGGACAAATACGCTGTGGAAACTGTTTAGAGACGAAGATTGGATCTTGTACCTTCAAGTTCTTTACATAGAGAATGGCTGTAAACATTTTCACTGTCAAATAAATACCCAAAGGAACCCATCCTCCTTACATCTGACTTGTTAGAAGTCGGGCTGCTGCCCCTAAAGCCAGTCCAAGAAGCCAAATAACCCATTTAAGTGGCCAGGTCTTGATTAACAACTGTCAGTTGTTACTTTTGTCCTAGACCCCCAATGAGGACCAACAAAGTAAAGCTGTCTGTGCACCCCTAGCCAGTCTTGTAGGCTGCCTACCTAAAGTTTCTTTTGCCAAGAGGTTGCACCAGGCCATACCCAATGCCTCTTTCTGCACCTTGACACTTTCCCGAGCCTCTGTCAACCAGGGAGTCTCTACCCAGATGAAAATGTTGCCGACCGACCCTTGACACTGCAGTTCTCAATGAACTGTCTCATTTTATTTTTATTTATGCCCACAGAATTTAATAGGATGAAATACGTGAAATGCCTAATACACAGAGTAACTATCATGCCTCAGTAAATCTGAATTATTAAAGGAAATGTTAGAACAAAGCATCCACGGGGGCCTTCAAAGACTGAGCCATTCTTGATTGAAAGGTACACTTTTAGCTGATGTGGTGGTTCATCTCTGTCATCCCAGGGCTCAGGAGGCTCTTGAGAAAAGAAACGTGTATACTCATTTTCCATATCAAGGAAACTGCGTGAGATGCTGGCTTTACAAAGCCATGCGTGGTTTCTGAAGTGACAAGTCTAGCTTGAATCCGGTTCAACACTTACTTCGCTGCATGAGAAGAGACGGTACACGGGCTTCATACTTACTGTTCTGAATTGTGATCTCTTTATGAGTTGAGAATCGGAAGAGTCCAGAGATTCATCAGAAGCTGTAAGGAGAAAATGCTGGCATTGTAGTATGACTAAGGTAAGTTGTCCATAAAGATCCTTAAATCCCAGTGCGTAAATAAGATGGAGGGTGGTTACAGAGAAGTACCCTGAGCCAATCAGAGAGAAGGACACACACACACACACAGACAGAGAGACAGAGAGAGAGACAGAGAGACAGAGAGAGTAGAGAAAAACAGTTGGCGGAGATGGCTCAATGAGTGAAGAACTTGCTGTGAACTGAGTTCTGATCTTCAAAACCCAGAGCTGGGCTTGGGTCTGAACACCTAGTCCTTGGAAGGAGCTGAGACAGGTGCATACCAAGAATTACCGGCCAGCCAGCCTAGCAGAAATAGCAAGCTATAGATTCAGCAAGAGACTCGGTCTCAAAAATACTGTGGAGAGCAATCGAAGACACCCAGCCTTCACATGCCTTCAGACAGACACACACACACTTAAGACACAAAAGACCGGGTTGGGGGATTTAGTTTGGTGAGCGCTTGCCTAGCAAACATAAGGCCCTGGGTTTGGTCCCCAGCTCGAAAAAAGAAAAAAAAAAAAAAAAAAAGGAAAAAAAAAAAAGACACAAAGACCAAAACCAAAGTGGTTTGTGGTTTATCCCTACATGACAGTCTCTTTGGTGCCCCTCTCCATGCCTCTTTAAAAAGACCTTCCATCATTTCTTCCTGGAACTTCTAAGAAATGCACAGAAACATCTGATTCTGTTTCCATCAAGTTTCTTGAAAACTGACCTAGAAGTTACACGGGTCAGGGAAGTAACTAACAGTGCTTTTTGTCTGTGTGTCCAAGATTTTTTTTTTTTTTTCAAATAAACACAAAACTCGGATTTAACTTTTAAGAGTGTGAGGGAGCCCAGGCTGGTGTTGAACCGGCTATGTTACGTTGCAAACAGGGGCATGGCTCTCCTGCCTCTGCTTCCCAAATGCTGGGATTACAGGAGTGAGCCAGTCCATCAAACTAAATAAACACAAAATTTAGTATAGGTGTTAGGATCTCAACTCTGCTTCCCCATAGATGTGAAGTCCATTCGGAAGAAGGTCTCGTAGGACTCCCACGTCTAGCACACCCCCAGGCTCGGTAGAGCTGTGGACACAACTCAAGTGTGTACATGGGTTCAGAATAATCTGCTTAAGAAAGGTAGAGATGGTGGTTGGAGCTAGGATGGAAGTCCTAACTGGAACGACAGAGGATACTTGACCCACAGCTTCCATGCCCACCACTCTCTACCGGGCACAACCGCCAGTAACGGTGAGAATCCGTCGCCTAACTATCCAAGCCCAGCAGGCCAGCGCTCTCAGATCCAAGCTGAGATTCTTCCTTGACACCAGACCCAGTTGAGCTTCACCTGCAAAGTCTGTGGCCAGGAGCAACAGCACCAGTCTCAGCATCACTAAAGGAGTTCTTCCTGCTCTGCTAGAAAGCTCTCCCGCACCGCGGTGGTCAAGGAGCCACCCGCCGGCGCCACGCGGGAGTGCGAAGGGGGAGGGGCGAGCGGCAGGCTATAGGCTTGGCAGGAGGCAGGATCAAAAACGGAAGTTACAGGAGAGGGGATGATGGGAAAGAGGAAGATGGAGGGTTTGGCCAGGGGGGAAGACACACACACACACACACACACACACACACACACACACACACACACACACACACACCCCTTCCAGATTTCTAAGCAGTAAACCTCTCTACAAAGTTCATAAAAGCGACCCATGCCCTCACCCTTTCACACGGCCCTCACACGATACCATGCCTGAACTCTCCACAAGCCCCATACACATCCCCACAGGATCCCTCCACACCTCCACCACTTAAACACACAAGACACAAGCACATCACACCCTGCGCTCACAACCCAGCCCTTCTGTTTACCTCCCCTCAAGTGCTTCAAACACCCTATCCCAACCCGTCCCGACCACACACTCCATCACAACCTAACCCCTCCTCAAAAGTAACACATGCCTCCACCACACAACCCATCTTTCTTTCCCACACCCAAACACATCCCCCACTACGTACCCCACCATCCTTTCTATGCTCCAGATACCCGACATCTTACATACCCAGCCCATTACAGGACCCAGCACCCCTCCTCCCCATACCCCAAATGGCCCCTAGCACTCTTTCAAACCATCAGACGCCTCTTTCCCCACACCTTCCATACCCACTACACAATGTGACATTTCTCCATCCTCCAAACACCCACCTCGCCCCATCTACACACCCCACACACTTGGACCACAACTAAGACCCTTTCTTCATCACTTTTCCACGCACTTCAAACACACATCACCATCACTCCAACCCTCCAGCCCTTCACATATCCCACCTACTACCCCGCCACAAAATTACAGGAAGTGAGATGACGGTGCAGCCCTGTTGTTACCTCCAGGTCACCTCCTATTCCCCAGGTCCGCTGGCTTCCTCAGTCCTGCCTTGCAGCTTGTGCTCCAGCTGGTGTTTCTACCCACACGTCTGCATAAGCTTCCTTTCTACCTATCTCTCTGCTCACGTGTCCCCAGATCATCACATTTTTATAAAGTACCCAGTCGCTTATCTCCCCCGCTCCCGTAGGAGTCACCATAATTTGACCTTCTAACTGTAAATTCCTCTTCTGAGACATACTCTACCTTTGTACGCACTAAAAGGAGAGTGCGTCTGCTTAGCTGAGTGCTGGGTGCTCAGCACCTGAGACTTCCCACGTGTTCCCAGCTCAGTGAGTATTTGCGCTGGAAGTGTAGCTCAGTGGTAAAGCGCTTGCCTACCTTGTGCAAGGCCCTGGGTTCCATCCCTCCATACCTACAATAATGACAAAGCCCAACAAGTCTTACTAAATGAATATAAGAAAGGACTTTGAGGGGTCCAACATTAATTGATCTAGAAGGAAAGTCTGGGCCACACCTACACCTACACACACACACACACACGAGCGTGCATGCACGAGTAAACACACACACACACAACCACCTGAAGCCAACTGTCTTTGAGGTGCGATGCCAGAGTGTTGCAACAGGTTCAATATCAGCCTCGTCTATATCCCCAGTTTTAGGCTAGCCAGAGCTACATAGCAGGAACCTGGTGAATAGAAGTGTTTGCTCACTTAAGTGAAATGGTTTTTTGGGAAAGATCTTTAGCCTCTGGCTGTATGTGAGTCATGTAACATTCGTGGCTGTGCATTCTGCCTAGGAACATTCGCTCTGCAAGGTAATCTGCAGACTGGCGCTCACAGCCCCTGGTCCCCCCACTGCATGGCTACCATTATGAACACTGGTCACAGGACAGAACTCAGGCTGTAGAAACACGGCCATATCCACTGGAAAAAGCAAGAGTCGTGAAGCCAGCACAGCTGTTTGGCACAGCACCAGCAAAGCTGGGCCTGCTCCTTAGGACCCCTTCATGCCTTCCAAACTAGTACCACCCGGGTAATTCATATGCTACCAAACTCAGCAGCCAACACTAGGCCATGTATTAAACACACCTACTGTGTGCAGGCACTGAAAACACTGTCCAGACGATTTTGCCCTAGCAATGCTGGTCTCTACTTAACCACCACCAATTCTGCGTTAGTTCTAGCTAAGCAGCATCAGTTGTCCCAGTAAGACAAAGGTTTTGCTTTTGTGCTCCTGGACTCTTGCTAATCACAGCCAGTTCTTCATCCTTAGCTGACTAGACACCACCCTTTCTTCACACAAATGACCCAGTAAAGTCTTTGCTTCCCTCTAAAATGTCCAAAGCCAGGTCTCCATCTTAGCACCACTCTCAACATTCTTTTTGTTTTTTAAGATTTATTTTATTTATTGAGTACATCATAACTGCCTTTAGACGCACCAGAAGAGGGCATCAGATCCCATTACAGATGTGGTTGCTGGGGAATTAACTCAGGACCTCTGGAAGAGCAGTCAGTGCTCTTAACCACTGATCCATCTCCAGCCTCTGCTGTTAACATTCTTATCTCCTACATGTGTACAGGATAGTCACTGAGCTCTCAACACCCAATGGTCCAAAGTCCTTCCATGATCCTACCAAAAACATGGTTAGATCTGTCACACCAATGCCCCACTACCCTGGTACTAATTTGTCTTAGTTAGGGTTTCTGTTGCTGTTACGAAACACCATGACCAAAGCCAAGTTAGGGAGGAAAGTGTTTATTTGGCTTCCATTTCTGTATCACTGTTCATCTTGGAAGGAAGTCAGGCCAGGAACTCAAACACAGCAGGAACGTGGGGGCAGGAGCTGATGCAGAGGCCATGGAGAGCCATGGAGGCCATGCTACCTATGGCTTGCTTAGCTGGATTTCTTTTATGGAACCCAGGACCATCAACCCAGGACCATCAACCCAGGTCCACCACCACACACAACAGGCTGGGCCACCCCCCTTCAATCACTCACTAAGAAAAATGTCTTTCAGTCTCCCCCGTTATTCTTTTAAAAAGGACCATTAGGTGGAAGTAGTGGTCTGAGAGAGATCAGACATGCCTCACAGAGTGCCCAGCTCGGCCATGGCGAGCCACTCTTGCAGTCAGGACTGCACCCCAATGGCTAGGAATGAACTTATGCTGTAACACACCGTTCTGGGCTATACGTGTGTGTTTATTGGGGGAGAAACTGGGCAGAGGAGCATTTGACCGGCCCGTACGTTTAAACTGGGTGTAGCCACTTCTGTCTTAGGATCGACCTCTCGAACCCCAGCCTTATCTGTCATAGGATCACCTTGTCACCCACAAGGTTCCTGTCTTAGATTGGTCAAGGGTCAGAGGAAGTTGCCCGTCCCTGAGGATAGCTACATTGGATCATCTTCTCATTCCTCTTACTTGAGCCCAGGGGCGAAAAAGTAGGAGCCAGATGGCAATAATTTAGGAGATTGTGGAAGTTGAGCCTCTCCCGATAAGTAGTGGGCACCTCATCTGTACTTGTCTCTCTGGTTCTCCTCAGCATGTGAAAAGAAGCACAAGGGCCCTAGGGTCAAACTCGGAGGGCCACAACATCAAGGGCCATAGTCAAGCCGCTCCTGTAATAAAATTTAGAATTCCCAATTGTTAGCAACTACTCCAGAAAGTTCACCCACTGTGCTTGCCTAACAATAGATTGGGGGAGGGTAACTCCAGACACTGCAGACCCAATGGCTGCAGCAGTAATGGCTGCTACAATAGCAGCGAAAATGCCAAGGTCTTTCCCAGGACAGTTCAGGATTGGTCATTCTTCTCTGGAACAAGCAGCAGGCAATGGAACCATGTCTGAGATCTGCAGAACCAGGGCAGAGTTCCCCAGTCCACAGCAGCTTCACGCAGATTGCATTCCTGTGAAGCTACAGGCTGCAAAATGACAACACCAGTTAAGACAGCAAGAGTCACCAGGGGAATGAGGGGGGCAGGGGTAACAGCTGGAGTCCAGTCTTCTCCAGCAAGCACCAGTGCACAGAGGGTCAGAGAGCGGGCCATAGTGGGACGGGACACACGCAGTGGTAACACTGACTGCAGCAACGCCAAAATCTCTGTGATGACAAAAGATGAGGGGGAATCTTCCATCTTCCTCTCAGGGCAGAGGAATGACTTCAGGGACCTGAACCACAAGAGCTGAACCTTCATGCTCCCAGGATCAGCATGGCTCACCAGCCACTCGGGCAGCTGGCACACTCCTGTAGCATCCTGTAGAAAAAACACAAAGATTCCCTCTTCCCCATATAAAATATCTGAACAGGATCATGCCAATATGTGGATCTTTCTATTTCACCTAGGCAGAAGTATGCCTAGTTGTAGGGTGCCATAAACTCAGAGTGTTCCTTGGCATCCAAATTTTAAAATTGAAATAAAAGGAGCATTATTTAGCATACAGGGATAACTCCCCTTTTTATTTATTAAGATATAGTTAAAATATTATTTATTAAGATAAGTCCTCAAGGGTTAAATTGAGGACACTGAGCACTTGTATCTATAAATTGACTTTTGTACCAAATTATTATCTCCAGCATTATTGTTTTGGTGATATAAAGAATGAGATTTTTTGACTAATTGTTCCTATGTAACGCCTATAATCTGCCTGGTATCATTGTCCTCCCTTGCTAAGGGGTCCAGGCAATCCAGTTTGAGTTCTTAAATGGCCTATAAAGGAACGTCCTTAGTGCTCTTAACCACTAAGCCATCTCTCCAGCACCTCACCAGCTTTATTTACCTAAACATAAGCATTAATTAGAGATGCCAAATCCTGTAAATATTGTCCAGATTCAGTCGTACTAGAAATCCCTGAGCTGGCAGGGTGAGGCTGGGAGTTGAAAGCAAGCAAATAGAGTCTTCCTCTTTCTGTGAAGGTGTGCTATCAACTCTATTACCATTTCAAAAGAGCTGGGTCTATGGTTTTGTTTAGTTGTCTGAGCCAGAGCACTGAAAGGACAGTGAGTTGTCAGACAATTCACACTGAAATCACTCATTGATTTTATATAGAAAACCTGTCTCTAGTACAGCATTAAGTAATTGAAATCAATTGTAAACCACAAGCCACACATTGGCTATCAGTATGTGAATTGAAAGCTTGATTTTTTAACATTTTAAAAACAGTGGCTATAGCACGTAATTTAATAATCTGTGTTGAAGCAATAGAAACTCAAGAGAATAAACAAGTGATCTAATCATACATGTAGCCTTTTCATTAGATGAACCACCTATAAATACAGTAAGCGCATTTCCTATGGGTTGTATGCACAAATATACAGGAAGTACAAAAGCATGTAAAGAGTAAAATTATCAATTTTGCCTGAAAAATTTGTATATGTAATAGGCCAAATATCAGTATTTTGTAATAACCAATTTGATTGCTGTTTGGAATAAGGTATGTTTCACCAGGTTTCTTTTTAAAATACTTCCATGACTCTAGCCTACAATTCTGTATTAACACAACTGAAGCTTTATCTCCAATGAGGATAACAAACAAAGACCTAAGTCCTCTGGTAAGGTGAGGTACTTAGCCAATTAACATATCCTTAGTAGCTTAAAATTAGTTTCAAATATTCTTTTCTGGAGTAGTGTAACAGCTACTCCCCAAATATTAAAGCTCATTTTGAGAGCAAAAGTTTGTAGTAAAAATTTCCATATACACCGAAAGATTTAAAGTTCTAACTTCTTACATTGAAGAAGTGACAAAATTACATAATATAAGGCTATTAGCCATTCCTAATGATATCACTTTATAGGCTCTCTAAAATTATAAGCAAGCTCACGAAATGAAAACTCAAAATCAATCCTCTAAATCTATCTTGAAATGGCAGTTGGAGTAAACAAACTGGCTGTAATGTTCTCACAAGTTTCAAAACCTCATCAATCCTTTGTAAATCCTGTAACAATCTCTATCTGTTTGATTTTTCTTAATTACAAATAAGTTTGTGTTAGTCAATGTAACACTGGCAATCCTTAATCACAATCTTTCAGCTCTCCTTGTAACACCAGAGCACAGCCACAATTATGGAAAGTCACCTGAGTTCTGAGTACTGACTAGGCAGCTGTTCTTGGGGCAGTGGAATTAGCATCAAAATACAGATAGCTCCAGGGCAAACCACAACTTTGGAAAGCAAAACTCAACTTCTAACAAACTAGCCTCTAAAATCCAGTTTCCAAAACACCCCGTCTATCTTTTATGCTACAAAGTTTGACTGCCAATTCCTACATATGAACGCACGATGGTGCAGTCTCCAATACCTCAACAAAGAGACATTGCCCTAAAATCTTTTAGAAGCCTGGTTTCTAGAATAAGAATTCCATAAAAATATTACCTCAATTTAGACCTGTTTCCCTAGGTTGGCCCATGCCACATGTTGTCTAGAATGACTCCATCCAAATTATAGTTTTAAGCCAACTTTTTGTTACCAATGTTACACCTTTTTAACCATATCTAATAACTTAAAAGACAATAATCCATGACCAAGGCATGTATAGCATATTATACATTTAGAACCAGTCAGAAACAAAATTGAGGTGGCTACACATGTCTTTAATATTTAGACCAAGCACCATTTTTACTTTTCTAGCTGTGATTTTAAGAGAAGCACCTTGTCACCTGCTAAGTCTAATAATAAGTCAGGGATTTTTCTAAGAGAAACAGCCATCAGCTCCTGTACCATAGAAGCTGAGGAGCTACCTGTTGGCGCCTTTAAGATCAGCAACTGCAGACGCTCAGCCCCTGGGCAGCTTCTCCAGCTCCTAGCTACAGGTACAGGGCTCCAAAGGCCGAATGAAACTGTTTTTTATTCATATGTTCCCTTTTTTTTTGAACGAATAAAAACCAAATCAAGGTGTGAACGACCGGCAGATAAAGTTTTTACCATTTTTTCTTTTGAACATGAAACATAAAACATTTAAACAACGAGAAACAAAAACCACAGACATAAACTGACAGACATGGACAGCTTGGTGCACCAAGGACAGACAATAGACATAGAGGGGAAAAACTAGATGGTGTCCCACCGAAGGGACCCAGATATCCTAGCTATGGAACCCAGAACCAGAAATAAGCATTTCTCCAATAGGAGCCAGCAGAGAGGCAGGACGTCTCCTGCCTTCCCTCTGTTCCTAGGAGAGCTCTGAAAAAAAGTTTTTCTCTTTCTCCAAAGCATCCGTGGAGAGTCCGGGAGGACTGTTTTTCCCAAACCCATTCTCTCTCATGTCTAAGGTGTAAACTATCTCTAATCAGGGTCCAGAGACAAAAATATAACTCTAAAAGAACGCATATGCAAAAACACTTTACCATTACCTTGTCCCTTTTTTATTACAAGTTTTACTTAAGCTAGCCCCATGTAGTGAGCCATATTGGATTTGGGCCCGGCCGCTTTGTAACTGCATGGCCACAGTTAAGAAGTCATGGGATTGTTGGACAGAGGCCTCTCCCATGTATTTACCGCACAGGAAGAAAAGACCAAGTAGTAACACCCGGTGTCTCCACTGCATGACCTCTGCTGAGCCTGGCTGATGCATGTGGAACTGACACACCTGGACCACACCTGGGTGGTGGTCAATTTACTTCTACCTTTTACTTCCTCAGCCTTGTCTCCTTGAGATTTAGGCTGGTCTTCTGGGATTTCTCCTAATTAATTCAGGTCTCATAGTGGGTCTTTTTTGTTGCGAAAGAGTCCACGGAGCCAGGTAGTCACGAGCCAGGGTTTCCACTGTGCTTCCCAGTTATTTTCTACCTGGAGACTTGGGTATATAAGTGGTGAATAAAGCTACAGGAGTCTCTCACTCTTCTTCCTCACTCTCACTCTTCTTCCTCTCTCTCTCTCTTCCTCTCTTCCTCTCCTCCTCTCCTGGCTTGACACGATAACCTGTGTGTGTGTATGTGTGTTTCTTTCATCCCGTAGGCTTTCGCCCGATTCTCGGTACTGTGTCAGTGCTGGCGCCGACAGCCCCACACTGCTTAAAATTAACCAGGGACACCTTTCATCAATAAAACAAAAAAACTTGATTAAATCCTTTTTCTTAACTCTTAATCCTCTCTCCCTGAGTGAGCGCTTGATCTCTCCTATGAAACAAGCCTCCTAAATCCATACCTTCCCCATGGCGATGGGACGACACTTATTTGGCCAGTCTTACCTCCCTCTCCAGCGATGCATGAGCGATGCAGCCTGAAGAGTCCTCAATCTCTCCTCAGATATCCTGTCTCCGTCGTCTGGTAGTTGGCCATACTTTGGGGTCCCTGTTTGGGTGCCACTTGCCCCCGCCAGTGGGGACCCAGTTATTCAGGGTTCCGAAGGGGCGATACTCTTAGGCCCATGGGGGGCATGAGAAGAAGGAGACCAAGCAAGATTCTGTTGTCAAGGTCTCATTTATTGAGAGAAATGTACAGCATTGAAAGCTCTGAGGCAGGAATAGAAGCGAGAACTGAAGCTTAGGGTGGGGGAGTTTGGGAAATGCCCAAGGATATAAGGTGAATCACTACACTGCAAGATATCCTCCTATAACAAAGAGGCAACAGTCTTCCGGGGACAAGTTGTTTTGCTCAGGCTGAAACATCCTGTCATTGCTCCCAGGGTCTTCCTGGGAGAGGCTTTAGTTCAACAATCTCATGTCCGTATGGCAGTCATTTCAAGGTTAAACCTCTGTGGCCATGCAGCCCAGAGTCAAGTAGCCACCTTGAGCTATGCAGTCACAAAGCGGCTAGGCCCAAATCCAATACGGCTCCCTACATTTCAGCTGGATCTTATTTTCTCAATTGAGGTTTCCTCCTTTCAGATGACTCTGGCTTGTGTGAAGTTAACATAAAACTGTCCAGCATATCATATGCCCTCTCAAATGCCTTCGTTTGTGCCAACATCTTGCTCTATAGCCCAGGATGGCTTCTGACTTGGGATCTCCTTCAAGTTCTTACGTCGGAACTAAGTTTTGTGTCTCATGCCTATAATCCCAACACTTAGAAAGCTGAGGAAAGAAACTTGAGGCCAGCCTGGGGAACATAGTAAATTCCAGGCTAGCCTGCTCTACAGAATAATAGCTTTTCTTTTCTCTTTTCTTTTTTTTTTTATTTATTTGCAACTTTTTATAATGAAGCTTTTTATATATATTTCTAGAACATTTTATCCTGGAGTATGGTAAACATACCTTTAATCCCATCACTTCAGGAGGGAGAGGCAGGCAGGCAGATCTCCGTAAATTCAAGACTAGCTTGGCCTTATTGGTGAGACCGTGCCTCAAAAAATAATAATAATAATAATAATAATAATAATAATAATAATAATAATAATAATAATAAAGTAAGGCCTTGTCGTCCGTGCATCGGGTGGGCGCTGTGCCCTGCCTAGGATGTCACCATCATGAACAGTCTCTTAATTCTATCTTGCCTCTAAGGACACAGCCAGAAACACGGATCTGAGAAGGTGACTGTTGCTATTAAAATCTAATCGCCCAGATAGAACGCACCATACCAACACGGTTCCATGTGGAGAGACTTAATGGGAGAACGAGACGAGGGAAGGGGCGAGAGAAAGAGGAGAAAAGAGCAGGAGGGCAGAGGAAGTCTGCCTTTTATTTGGAATGTGATATGACTATCCCAGGTGGAGGCGGGAATTGAGCCAAAGGGGCTTCTGGGAATGTGTGGCTATTGCCAGGGCAACAGTGACCAAATAGTGTCGCTTCAATTCCTGATACCAACAGTGACTGCTGAGTGCTCAGTCCTCATCGGGACCTACCACAGCTCCCCCTCCAGGCCTCGGGGAACATTGCATGAAGTGGGCAGAAGGAAGTACTAGCCGGGCTAGAGTCATGGCTCAGTGGTTAGGAGCGTGTGCTGCCTTCCCAGAGGATCAGAAGCAGCCCATTCTAGACTCCAAA
Organism: Rattus rattus; assembly: GCF_011064425.1. Taxonomy (NCBI): domain Eukaryota; kingdom Metazoa; phylum Chordata; class Mammalia; order Rodentia; family Muridae; genus Rattus; species Rattus rattus. The sequence goes on from NC_046164.1 coordinate 33,962,056, forward strand.
CCCATTAGTAACGGCCTCCTTGGGACCTGTTCCTCCTGTTCCCGTTTAATGGCTTTCTAATGATGTCTTCTTTCTTGCTTGAAGGACAAGACTGTCATTACCATCTTGACCCATCTACTTCCTAAGGCATCTGCTATTCTCTACTTGCTCATGTGAAGTTAATGGCTTCAGTGAAGGAAAACACTGCAGGCCTGCAGGCCTCCTTCCCCCTCCTTGGCCCTTCCTTGCCAGCTTGACTTTATGGCCTTAAACCTTAATGCTGTCTTTAATCGTGCTACTATCTTTAATTCCGAACTCTTAGTAAGTGATGTTTTCAGAAAGGAATGTATACAACTTTCGAGGTCAACATAGATGAATTTAGATTCCATGGGTTAAAGACGCACCTGCTCTGTGTATCTAACTATGTCCTTGAATTACTATTAAATACACAACAGGACTGGAGAGATGGATGGCTCGGCGGTTAAGAGCACTGACTGCTCTCCCAGAGGTCCTGAATTCGATTGCCAGAAACCACATGGTGGCTCACAACCATCTATAATGAGATTCGATGCCCTCTTCTGGTGTCTGAAGACAGCAACAGTGTACTTGTATATAATAAATAAATAAATCTTAAAAATACCCAACACTGCCAGTCATTCATATCCACTAAATGTGCCAGAGTGACATGACTCTGAGAAATAACCAACCACTTTCAGACTGGACTTGAGTCCAGATACACAGAAAGGAATTCATGCCTGGAAACGTAAGCCTAGGCAAAAAGTCATGGGTGAGGAATCCCTCCACCCTAGCAGGGAGCATGTCTGTTGTGTTAAATGGACATACTGTGCCCAACACATTGTCTTCCAAATCACTGTTCTTACCACTGTTAGATTAATGTTGCTCTCTACTTTCACCAGAGAATTATTTTTCCTTTTTTTCTTTCTTTTCTTTTTTCTTTTTTCTTGTCAAGAAGCAGCAGTTAAGGGCTGGAGAGACGGCTCAGTGGTTAAGAGCACTGACTGCTCTTCCAGAGGTCCTGAGTTCAAGTCCCAACCACCACATGGTGGCTCACAACCATCTGTAATGAGATCTGATGCCCTCTTCTGTGTGTGTCTGAAGATAGCGACGGTGTGTTCATATAAAATAAATAAATAAACCTGTTTTTAAAAAAGATATAAGACCTGGGACTGGAGAGATGGCTCAGCAGTTAAAAAAGCACTTTCCAGGAGACCTGGGTTCAGGTCTTAAGAACCTCTACGGTGGCTCACAACTTTCTATAACTTCGGTTCCAAGGGATCCGGTGCCCTCTACTGGCCACTCTGGACACAGAGCCTGCATATGCAGCATAGGTAAAACACTTCAGAAAAGCATCAGTATAGGTGAAATAAAAGTTTAAAAAAATTAAAAAAATAAAATTACAATAAAATGTAAATCTTAGGAAGGAGGGAGAGAGAGAGAAACAGATAGACAAAGAGAGAGACAGAGGGGAGGAGAGGGGAGGAGAGGGGAGGGGAGGGGAGAGGAGGGGAGGGAAGGAGGGAAGAGAGAGACCTGGGAGGTTGGAGAGGAAGGGCTAGAAAACATCCTCTGGACTTGATATGCTCTGTGCTAATACACACACAGTAGGTGTGTTAGCTGCATACGTGTAGGATGCAGAGGAAGCACTGCAGGAGTGAAACTGTGAGTGTATTGCTGACATGGTTACAGCTATGAGGAAGACCAAAGCCATCCCCCATATGGGCCAGGCTCAGAGCCCTCAATGTGTCTTTTCCTCCGGTCCAAGCACCAGTGTTTAAGGATGACTGATCAGTGTATACAAAACTCTGTTGACCGCAGCTTCCTCCTCCTCGCCGATGTTTACAGCCGGAGACTGCCGGCCTTCAGAGACCTTCTGTAGAGACTAGCCAATCCTCTCCTGTGCTGAGCGGAAAGATCAAGTTGAGGTCTATGAGGTGGTAGTAGTGGGTGCCACTCTATGAGAATGCACACACCCACCTCGCTCCAGCTTTCTGTATATGTATTGTGCAATGGTCCTTTCTTCATTCCTGCCCTGTACTTAGGGCTCCAGGACCAAGCCACCCAGAGAGAGAAATGGTAAATAAGACTGGGCCTGTAAATATTTCATCACGAAAGGTCACCGGAGTAAGGTAATGCCATCTTGTCCTGATTCCATTTTGTGTCTGCTTAAATACTTCTCCAGCCCCCATCCCGCCCTTTAACAGCCACATTCACCTTGACAACACATTTGAGATGATTTGTCCGTGGTCCAGCGGGATTAACCAACACAATTAATCTTCGTACAGACTAAACTGACACTGATACAGGTTTAAATAAAACTCAGCAGCCGTGGTGTCTCTGAAATAACTGCTATGTTCTGTAAAAACAGATGTTGCGGGGTTACTCTGCCTCTCATGTAAGAGTGACGGCACTGTGGTCTGTGTGATGCTTGCCTTTAAAACCACTTTGCCGGGCTCGCTTTGGCAGCACATATACTAATATTGGAACGATACAGAGAAGATTAGCATGGCCCCTGCGCAAGGATGACACGCAAATTCGTGAAGCTTCCATATTTTTAATGGAACAGAATTGAAGACCCAGAAATGAACCCACACACCTATGGGCACCTGATTTTTGACAAAGGAGCCAAAACCATCCAATGGAAAAAAGATAGCATTTTCAGCAAATGGTGCTGGTTCAACTGGAGGTCAACATGAAGAAGAATGCAGATCGATCCATGCTTATCACCCTGTACAAAGCTTAAGTCCAAGTGGATCAAGGACCTCCACACCAAACCAGATACATTCAATCTAATAGAAGAAAACTAGGGCAGCATCTCGACACATGGCACTGGAAAAATTTCCTGAACAAAACACTCAATTTGTGCTTAGATCAAGAATGCAAATGGGATCTCATAAACTACAAAAGCTTCTGTAAAAGCAAAAGGACACTGCAGTTGGACAAGCGGCAACCAACAGATTGGGAAAAGATCTTTACCAATCCTACAACGATAGAGGCCTTATATCCAAAAGCCATACAAAGAACTCAAGAAGTTAGACAGGGAGACAAATAACCCAGTTTAAAAAATGGGGTTCAGAGCTAAACAAAGCCCATTGTTCAGCTGAGGAATGCGAATGGCTGAGAAACCTAAAGAAATGTTCAACATCTTTAGTCATCAGGGAAATGCAAATCAAAACAATCCCCTGACCTTTCTCACACCAGTGAGAATGGCAAGATCAAAAACTCAGGTGACAAGCAAATGCTGGCGAGGATCTCTTAGACACTCCTCCATTCCTATGGGATTTTACAGGTACAACCATTCTGGAAATCAGTCTGAGGTTCCTCAGAAAATTGGACTTTGAACTGCCTGAGGATCCTATCCTCTCTTGGGCATATACCCAAAAGATGCCCCAACATATAAAAAGACATGTGTCCACTATGTTTTATCAACCACTTTATAATGGCCAGAAGCTGGAAAGAACCCAGATGCCACTCAACAGCGGAATGGATACAGAAAATGTGGTACATCTACACAATGGAATATTACTCAGCTATCAAAAACAATGCCTTTATGAAATTCATAGGCAAATGGTTGGAACTGGAAAAATATCATCCTGAGGAGGTAACCCAATCACAGAAAAAACACACATGGTATGCACTCATTGATAAGTGGCTAGGCCCAAATGCCACCCTAGATGCATAGAACACATGAAACTCAAGACAGATGATCAAATGTGAATGCTTCCCCTTCTTAAAATCTGAATACCCTTGGCAGGGAATAGAGAGGCAAAGATTAAAACCTCCAGGAGGCCACCCATTCAGAGCCTGCCCATTCATTTACTCTCTACCAATTAGACAAGATGGATGAAGCAAAAAGAAGTGCTCTTGATGTAGATCTCCCTGTCACAAAGGCCAGAATACAGCAGACCAGAGGCAAATGCCAGCTGTAAAACCACTGAACTGAGAATAGGATCCCCCATTGAAGGAATCAGAAAAAAGGACTGAAAAAAGAGCTTGTGGGAGACCCCATATGTACACAACAATGCCAAGCAACTAGAGCTTCCAGGGACTAAGCCACTACCTAAAGACTATACATGGACTGACCCTGGACTCTAACCTCAAAGGTAGCAATGAATAGCCTAGTAAGAGCACCAGTGGAAGGGGAAGCCCTTGGTCCTGCCAAGACTGAACCCCCAGTGAACGTGATTGTCTGGGAGGGTAAATCGGGGGAGGGGTGGGAGGGAACACCCATAAAAAAAGGGAGGGGAGGGATTTAGAGGACCCTTTACTCTGAACCCCAAAAAGGGAATAACATCTAAAATGTAAATAAATACTCAAGTTAATAAAACAAACAAACAAACAAAAAAAACAAAACAAAACAAAAAAAAAACAACAACAAAAACCAAAAAATCACTTTGCCTCTGGGCTTCGCTACCAAGAGTCTTTCTGAGGCGCTAGCCTGCTCCTGGCCACTGGCTGTTTTAGTTAGGGTGTTACTGCTGTGAAGAGACATCATGACCACAGCAACTCTTATGAAAGAAAGCATTTAATTGGGTTGGTTTATAGCTCACAGGTTTAGCCCATTATTGTCATGGTGGGAAGCATAGGCAGACGTGGTGCTGGAGAGGTAGCCGAGTTCTACATCCTGATAGACAAGGAGCAGGAAGGAAAAGTGAGCCACTGGGCCCGGCTTGGGCTTCTGAAACTTCAAAGCCCCACCCCAGTGATACATTTCCTCCAATACACCCCACCCATCCACTCCCTATGGGTCTATGTCGGCCACTACACCAACCAACGATAAAATACTCTAATTTGGCCTTATATTTGTGGTAGTCTGCAACTTTCTCACCTACCCTGTAATAATAAGGAGGAAGCTCTACAGGTCTGCAATCCCAGCTGAGGAGATACGGGTATCAATGACTGTGAAGAACCAGCCCGACTCCATTTTATAACCAGAAGCCATTTTGAGTCTGCAGCTATATTAAGTTTCTGTTTCCTAGAGACTGACCCAAAACTCAGTTGTGAACCAATTCCTTGGGAATGTGCTGTGCCCATTGTTCAAGGAGGGGCTTTCCTAACTGCTTCTTTTTGCTTCAGTAACCCCTGGTGCCTGAAAGAGATCCCCTACCTTGTCCTTTTGCCCTATTAAAAAGGAATGAAGTTGGCTCAGGGCTGGTCTCTTGAACCCCCTTCCTAGAGGAGATGCGGCCTCTTCCCAGATCTCTGGTGTGCACCGTGAAGCTTGCTTTGACGTGGCCATACTGGTGGTCTTTCAACTCAAGTCTTCAGGGTTAACCTTTGGAGGCCTGCAGGCTTAGGTTTTTCAAAACCTACTTTTATTAATGGTTCTTAAATGCTTTAACGTCCCTTCTGGCTCGCCACTCACCAGAGATCGTGTAAAGGAAAGGTTAATAGAGCAGAGGAGGATATGGGTCTGTTCAGAAGTAGTTCTTTGAAGCAAATCCAATCTGTGTTGTCACGATATCAGCAGTTCAGTTCACACAAATCAGCAGCAGCACCTCTGTCCACAGGCAAACACCATCCAAGAATCAGCAACAGCTTGTCGATCCAGAAGAAACTGCAAGGCCCTGCCAATTTGCTGAATCCTTGGAAGCTGCAAGAAGCCTCAGGAGTGCCACCAGTAGGTTTGTTGGTGCATTTCTCTCTATGAAGTCATAACAAACGATGAACAGCAAAGAATGGCAAGGCGGACCAATACTACCCAGTGTCACAAAGGCCAGCATCAGCAAAGACCAGCAAAAGAGTGGTAAGGCACCAATACCATCCGGAATCATCCACTGTCCATTGGGCTATATTAAATCCTTTCCAAACATCATGTGTTCTCCAAAGCATCTGCTCTAGCAAAACATCATATTCCCTTTTTCCAGGATGTCTCCAGAAAAACACCATGTGTCTGTTCTTAGCAAACCATCCTCTCATGTATCTGCTTCAGCAAAAACATCCTCTCATAAGAGGTTCCTGAAAAGCATCACATGATACAACCGAGTCTCCAAAGAAACCAGAAATCTCCACATTAGAGGCCCATGAGATATAAGGTCTCCAACCCAAATTTAGAAGCTGGACCCTTTGCTCTGACCCTCCAAAACTGAAGAACCACTCCCCAGAGGGAGCACACTTTGGGGACATTCCAAGGACCAGGGTTCACCTTCAGTTTGGCAGACTGTTGCAGCTAACAGCTACATCAAAAGAAACCAGGAAGCTCCTGGCTGGGAGGACTCTATGGGTAAGTTATAATTCTATGACATCTGGTCCCAATTCTACCAGCTGGGGTTATGTCTATGACACTTGGTTTTATAAGTCATAAGTCTTTCTAAACCATCTGATTCTGGTTCTGTTGGGATCCCAGGTTCAGGAGACAATGAAGTATCTGATGTTCTGGGCACTAGCAAGAGGGCAACATTGCTGTGGTATTGGTACAGTTCTGTGTGTGGCTTTTTACTCTAATGTTCTGGGGGGTTTATTGGGTACCAGTCCACCCAGCTTCTGAATCCATGGATAAAAAGACACATACACAGTTGTTCTCTTTTTGTTCTGTGTTTTGGCACAGTTACTAGGTACTATCTCCCACCTGGAAAACTGTACCCTTAAGTTTCTTATCTGACTCTCCCACTTGCCTTAATCTTCAGCTGCTAAACTCCTGACCACCTGTTCTGCAGTAGTGGGTACAGGTTCTATGGTTTCTGGTTCTCCTCTCTCCCAAAACATGGTGAACTTCCCTCTTCTGCATTTCCCTGCCTGCCCAGGGACCTAGTTCTGTGTTTATTGGCCCAGCAACTTCTATGTTCTTTTTAGGAGATCGAGAACCAATTCTGGGAACAGGACCCTTGCATTGAACTGTTTACATCAAAGTCTTGTTCTGTTTTGTTTGTTGAACTTCTCAGCAAAGCACTAGGAGAATATTGCCCTGTCCTTCCCCGACTGCACCCACGGTTCTTAGATATTGGGAGCGAATAATCAGGCCCAGTTAAATGAAAGTGGCCACTGCATATTTTGTCTTTAACAGATCTCTTCTAATAGTGTGAAGAACGTTCTGTGTTTTGTGTTTATTGAGTAAGTGAAATGTTCTGTGTTTATTGGGTAAGTTCTATGTTCTGTTTATTTGTCAAGTTCTATGTTCTGTGTTTAGTAGGAATGTTCTGTGTTTATTGGGTAAGTTCTATGTTCTGTGTTTAGCAGGAATGTTCTGTGTTTATTGGGTAAGTTCTATGTTCTGTGTTTCTTTGGTAAGTTCTATATTCTGTGTTTAGCAATATGTTCTGTGTTTATTGGATAAGTTCTATGTTCTGTGTTTAGCAGGTATGTTCTGTGTTTATTGGGTAAGTTCTATGTTCTGTGTTATTTGCTCAGAAGTACTATGTTCTGTGCTTAGCAGTAATGTTCTGTTTATTGGGTAAGTTCTATGTTCTGTGTTTAGCAGGAATGTTCTGTGTTTATTGGGTAAGTACTATGTTCTGTGTTTATTTAGTATGTTCTATGTTCTTTGTTTATCATGTAAGTCCTCTGTTCCGTTTTTATTGGGTAAGTTCTATGTTCTATGTTTAGCAAGAATGTTCTGTGTTTATTTGGTAAGTTCTACGTTCTGTGTTTAACAGGAATATTCTATGTTTATTGGGTAAGTTCTTATTTCTATGTTTAGCAGGAATGTTCTGTGTTATTTAGGGGAAGTTCTATGTTCTGTGTTTATTGGGTAAGTTCTGTGTTCTGTGTTTATTAATGTTCTGTGTTTATTGGGTGAAGTTCTTTTTGTTCTTGTTTATTGGGATAATGTTATGTTCTGTGTTTATGGGTAATGTTCAATGTTCTGTGATTTTTTAGGGTTCTATGTTCAATTTTCAGAGGAATGTTGTTTGCAAAGTTCTATGTTCTGTGTTTATTGGAATGTTCTGTTTTTAGGGAGATCAAGTTCTGATGGTTCTGTGTTTGCAGAATATGTTCTGTGTTTATTGGGTAAGTTCTATGTTCTTTGTTTAGCAAAAAAAATGTTCTGTTTTATTGGGTGCCAGTTCTATGTTCTGTGTTTAGGCAGGAATGTTTGTGTTTATTAGGCAAGTTTTATGTTCTGTTTTTGGGTAAGTTCTATGTTAAGTGTTTTTTTAGAAGGTTCTAGTGTTCTGTGTTTATTCGTATGTGGTTATAGTTCTGTGTTTATTGGGTAAGTTCTATGTTCTCTGTTTATTAAGATTGTTCAATGTTCATTGTTTATTGGGTAAGTACTATGTTATGTGTTTATTGAGAATGTTCTGCGTTCTGTGTTTATTGGGTAAGTTCTATGTACTATGTTCATTGGGTAAGTTCTACATTCTTTGTTTAGCAGGAATATTCTGTGATTATTGGGTAAGTTCTATGTTTTATGTTTATTGAGTATGTTCTATGTTCAGTGTTTATTGGGTAAGTACTATGTTCTGTGTTTATTGGGTAACTTCTATGTTCTGTGTTTAGGAGTAAATATCTCTGTGTTTATTGGGTAAGTTCTATGTTCTGTGGTAAGTTCTATGTTCTGTATTTCGCAGGAGAGTTATGTGTTTATTGGGTAAGTTCTATGTTTTGTGTTTATTGAGAATGTTCTATGTTCTGTGTTTCTTGCGTAAGTTGTATGTTCTCTGTTTATTGGGTAAGTTCTATATTCTTTGTTTAGCAGGAATGTTCTGTGTTTTATTGGATGTTCTATGTTCTGTGTGTTTATTAAAAATGTTCTTCTTTATTGTATGTTCTGTGTTTATTTTGGAGAAAGTTCTATGTTCTGTGTTTTAGGAAAAGTTTATTTTCTTGTGTTTATTGGGCAAGGTTCTATGTTCTACAGTTTAGCAGGAATGTTCTGTGTTTATTTGATAAGTTATATGTTCTGTGTTTAGCTAGGAAATTCTGTGTTTAGACAGGTGGTTGTTCCCAACCAGGAAAAACAGGTTGTTTCTTTATGTTCAGCCCAATGGGGAGTAAGTTCAACATGTTCTGTTTGGAGGTAAGTTCTATGCCTGTGTTTAAGCCCCAATATTCTTTGATTGCAGGAACAATTCTTTTTTAAATGTTCTGTGTTTATTGAGAATGTTCACCAAGGGGGACCTCTTAGAATGTTCTATGTTCTCTGTTTATTTAAGTTCTTTTCTGTGTTTATGGATAAGTTCTATGTTCTGTGTTTAGTAGTAATGTTCTGTGTTTATTGTGTAAGTTCTATGTTCTGTGTTTATTGCATATGTTCTATGTTCTGTGTTTATTGGGAGAATGTTATGTTTTATTTCTGTTTATGTTGTCCTGTGTTTCTATGTTCATGTTTATTTGGGAAGTTCTATGTTCTTTTGTTTAGTTAAGAATGTTCTGTGTTTATTGGGTAAAGTTCTACGCTTCTGTGTTTTTGTTCTGAATGTTCTGTGTTTATTGGGTAATTTTTTTTGTGTTTGTGAATGTTCTGTGTTTATGAGTATGTTCTATGTTCTGTGTTTAGCAAAATGTTCTGTGTTTATTAAGTAAGTTCTGTGTTCTGTGTTTATTGAGAATGTTCTATGTTTTGTGTTTATTGTAAGTTCAAATGTTCTTTGTGTTTATTTTTAAAATTTCCATGTTCTGTGTTTAGGAGGAATGTTCTGTGTTTATTGGGTAAGTTCAATGTACTGTGTTTATTGGGTAAGTTCTAGGTTCCTTGTTTAGCAGGAATATTCTGTGATTATTGGGTAAGTTCTATGTTTTATGTTTATTGAGTATGTTTTCTGTTCAGTGTTTATTGGGTAAGTACTATGTTCTGTGTTTATTGGGTAACTTCTATGTTCTGTGTTTAGGAGGAATGTTCTGTGTTTATAAATCAAGTTCTATGTTCTGTTTTTAGCTAGGAATGTTCTGTGTTTATTGGAATGTTCTGTTTAGCAGGATGTTCTGTGTTTTAACAGGAAATTCTGTGTTTTCTGTGTTTATAGTTCTATAAATTCTGTGTTTAATTGGGTAAGTTCTATGTTCTGTGTTTAGCAGGAATGTTTTGTGTTTATTGGGTAAGTTATACGTTCTGTGTTTATTGGGTAAGTTCTATTTTCTGTGTTTAGCAGGAATGTTCCGTGTTTATTGGGTAAGTTCTATGTTCTGAGTTTAGCGGGAATTTACTCTGTATATTGGGTAAGTTCGCTGTTCTGTGTTTAGAAGGAATGTTCTCTTTTTATTGGGTAAGTTCTATGTTCTTTGTTTAGCAGGAATGTTCTGTGTTTATTGGGAAAGTTATGTGTTCTGTGTTTGGTAGGAATGTTCTGTGTTTATTGGGTAAGTTCTATGTTCGGTGTTTATCTGGTAAGTTCTATGTTCTGTGGAGTAAGTTCTATGTTCTGTGTTTATAGGTAAGTTCTATGTTCTGTGTTTATTGGGTAAGTTCTATGTTCTGTGTTTAGCAGGAATGTTCTGTTTTATTGGGTAAGTTCAATGTTCTGTGTTTATTGAGAATGTTCAATGTTCTTTGTTTATTGGGTAAGTTCTATGTTCTGTGTTTCTTTTGTAAGTTCTATGTTCTATGTTTAGCAGGAATGTTGTGTTTTTATTGGGTAAGTTCTATGTTCTGTGTTTATTGAGTATGTTCTATGTTCTGTATTTATAGGGTAAGTTCTCTGTTCTGTGTTTTGCAGGATTGTTCTGTGTTTATTAGGTAAGTTCTATGTTCTGTGTTTAGCAAAAACATTCTGTTTTTATTGGGTATGTTCTGTGTTCTGTGTTTAGCAGGAATGTTCTGTGTTTATTGGGTAAGTTCTATGTTCTCTGTTTAGCAGGAATGTTTTTGTTTATTGAGTAAGTCTATGGTCTGTGTTTAGCAAGAATGTCTGTGTTTATTGGGAAAGTTCTATGTTCTGTGTTTAGCCGTAATTTTCTGTGTATATTGGGTAAGTTCTCTGTTCTGTGTTTATTGGGTAAGGTCTATGTTCTGTGTTTGTTGAGGAATTCTGTTCTGTGTTTATTGGGTAAGTATATGTTCTGTGTTTAGCAGGAATGTTTTTGTTTATTGGGTAAGTTCTATGTTCTGTGTTTAGCAGGAATGTTCTGTGTTTATTGGGTAAGTTCTATGTTCTGTGTTTAGCAAGAATGTTCTGTGTTTATTGGGTAAGTTCTATGTTCTGTGTTTATGTGTTTATTGGTAAGTTCTATGTTCTGTGTTTAGCAAGAATGTTCTGTGTTTATTGGGTAAGTTCTATGTTCTGTGTTTAGCAGGAATGTTCTGTGTTTATTTGGTATGTTCTATGTTCTGTGTTTATTGAGTATGTTCTATGTTCTGTGTTTATTGTGTAAGTTCTCTGTTCCTGTTTTTTGCGTATTGGGTAAGTTCTATGTTCTGTGTTAAGCAGGAATGTTCTGTGTTTATTTGGTAAGTGTCGGCGACTGCGCCGTCAGTGTGTGAATATCGGGCATAGGTCTTGGTGATTGAAATAAATCAAGTACTGGGTCATCCTTTTTCTTTTGTTTTTTTTTTTTTTGTTTGTTTTTTTTTTTTTTTTAGATCCAATTGGAAAGATATAATTTCCTGTTAAACATACATCCATTCCTTGAGAACATTAATAACAATCTGTAAATACACAGAGCAGAATCTTAACATCACCTGCCATCTTGTCCTGCCACGGCTTCTCAGCCCTCTCTCCCTCCTGTCTTTCCTTCCTCCCTCGTCTCTTCCTCTTCCTTCAAACTTCTTTCCTGCCCATCCTTCCTTCTCCTCCAATGACAGGCCTCCTTCTATCCTGTACCTGCCCCTCACCTGTACTTTACAAAGTTCTGGTTCTGGTTCTGGTGAAGTCACCTGAGTTCTGAGTTCTTGACTAGGCAGCTGTCCTTGGGGCAGTGGAATTAGCATCAAAATACAGATAATTCAGGGCAAACCACATTTCCCCCTTTTTGTCCAGTTTAAAAAGCCTTTTCACTTATATATAAATTGAGTACAATTATTGCCATTCTATAATTTATAAAGCATTATATTCTCAATACCCAGTCCATCACTGTATCAGTTAAACAGTTATCCATTCCAGCTTAAGAAAAGGCTTACAATCTGTATTATATCTGGCCAGCTCATATACTATCTGATAACTATCCAATAAAATATGTATATTTAGAGTTAAACAGCCTGATAGGCTATGAGACTATAATGTCTTCAACCCAATCAGAAATCTGAGAATGACCAAATATCTATACACATAGGAAGCCTAACACGGCTTCCAGAACTGAGAGGTTGTAGAGACAAATCTCCACTAGCACAGTCCCCTGTTAGCAACATGTGAGTATATGTCTTCTTCTGGCCCAAAATCAACTGACAGACTCTTGAAATGCAGATTTTGAAGGGCTGATCACCCTGTCTTGGCAGGGTTTATCAGTCAACTATTCTGCATAATTTGTCCTTTTCTGGACAGTATTAGTCTGCAGATGAAACAGGCAGTTTTGTGTAGTGGCTCCCTAGCCACAACGTATTCCCTCACCTGGAGGTAGAGATGTTCACATTCTTCATTAAATCCACCAAAGGGTAACTGTTAGGAGCAGATATGTCTCAACAAAAGAAAAATAACTTTAAATCTCAAATTTTGTGGATTTCTGACATTTTTGAAAACCATCTCCCTATATAAGACAGTCTGGACTGTTGTCTTTATATCTTAATAATATCTTGAAAGTTCTCTCACAAAGTCAGTAATATTTTGCTATTTGGCCCTTAAATCACATGTGTAATCAACTCAGAAGTTAGAAGGACTGGCTCTAAACCTTGTACTTTTAATCTCTTTTAACAAATAAATTCTATATCAAAACAAAGATATGATTTTAGCTTAGTTAACAAATAAGATTACAACTATATAACTCAATCTACCTAATTCCTCCCTGTTAAATTACAACTAATTTTAAGAACCTCATAAAAACAACTTTAGAACAACCACTTTCAGCCCCCCAAAGTCCAGGGAATTGGGGCAGCGACTCCTCCATAACTTCTTCAAGCTGTACATGGCTGTTGAGATATCCTTAGGGGTAGGGGGAGGAAGAATGAAGCAAATGCTGTAGCAGGATGTGTCCTGACTAGACCCAGCTGAAAGTCCTTGAGACCAGGAATCCAAGTAGGCACACTCTGTAAAATACAACTCTCAAGACAAAAGTTTAGAATCGAGATATCTTTTTGTTTGATTCTCCTGAATAAAATTTTCAGGCGGTCTACCTCTATCCAATCTGATCAGTATGACTCTGTGAGGTTTCCAGAGTCTAATCACACTTTTTAAAAACACAAAGACAAAATCTTTCTCCCAAAATACTGTGTTCCTTAGTCTGTAACCAGAAAAGCTTGTATCCTGCACTCTCTCCCAGAGTAATAATATAACCATAAAACTCAAAGTCACACCCATCATGAAGACTAAACAAATTTTTAAAAAGGAAGTAAGCTAAACAATGAGCCTGATAGGCTTTTGTACTCTGTGATATCAGGAAATTAACCCAAAATTCCCGTGGAGCCCACATTAAGAGAATCTGAGCTTCCTGTGGTGGTAGATATCAAGAGTAACCACAAACCCTCGCTAGCCAGCATCAACGAGCCATATGGCCTTTAGTGGGATAATTTATAAAACAAACTAAACACCTTCTATCAATTCTAATATCAATAAGCAACACATCAAACCAGGACTTTTGCCCAAAATATCTCAATCTGTTAAGCTCTCTACCCAGAGCCACAGAATTTTCTTTAACCTTAATAACTTCTATAATATATGTCTGCATTCACTCTCCCCGGTGTTACAGACATTTATCACAACTCTCTACTTGGAGTTAGTGACCAATTTTTCCCTATCTAATTTCTGAACCATAGATGAAAATCCCCACCTGATTCGGGTAATCTCTTTACTCTCCTTAAAACAAACTTAAACACCTTCTGTCAATTCTAATACCAATAAACAACTTAAAACTCAGGAATTTAACCCAAAATATCTCAATCTGTTAAGCTCTCTACCCGGAGCCACAGATTTTTCTTTAACCTTAATAACTTCTAAAATATATGCCTGCATTCACTCTCCTGGTGTTAGAGACATTCATCACAACTCTATACTTGGAGGTAGTGACTAATTTTTCCCTATCTAAGTTCTGAACCATGGATGAAAATCCCCACCTGATTCAGGTAATCTCTTTACTCTCTTCTTTCTAAAAACAAACTCAATCACCTTTTAATAATGCCTGTAATTGTAAGTAGCTTGTCTAACTAGTTTCAACCCCAAAATTCCCGTGGTTGACGTTAAAAAATATGGTATCTGAAAGTTTTTGGGTAAACAACTTTCTGTTAATAAGTAGCTTTGTAATCTCTAACTCTCTGATCTGCCATTACTTCTTCACACAGAAGGGGACCTTAAGAAGCCTGCCAGCCCAGAAGGCTTCCCCATTTCTTTTATTTGGAATTAAATTCTAAGATATCAGATGTTTAACATGGCGCCGGTGTCCTCTTACTTAGAAATAAAAACTTTCTCTCAACTCTCATGTTACTGGTGTTCTTGCCCATCATTGGCTAAGCCATCATGTTGTTGTAAAAATATAAAAATAAAAAAAGTATAGTTGTCTTTTTATCCTGCTAACTTGGTGCCCCAGGATCTGCTAAAATATCTTGCGAAACACACACCAACCAACTTTCCTACCTCAAACTCTCCGTAAAAGAATTTTAACACAATAATCTTGGATCCAATTGGTAAGATATAATTGCCCTTAAACATACAATTTACTATCCATTTTGAGAACATTAATAACAATCTGTAAATAAGAATCTTTTTTTTTTTTTTTTCTTTTTTCGGGCTGGGGACTGAACCTAGGGCCTTGCCCTCACCTTGGCTCCCACTGTTGTTGCCCCCCCACAAAAATCTTAAAATAAAAAAAGTATCTTGTCCTGCCACTTCTCAGCCCTCTCTCCTCCCTTTCATCCTTTTTTACAGTAGGGGCCACCAACTTTCCTAGATCTCCTTATATACCTGAGGCAAAAATTAAAAAAAACAACAATTGTTGCTGGAGAAAACAGGAAAATCTGTGGTTGAGTTTAGACCAATCAAAAAAATAAACAACTTCTTAACAACAACAAGCTAGAAGGCTCTGTGGGGAGGAAGCATGCCATGGAAAATCACAGCCCCACATCAGGGGCTAAGAGCAGCTGCCAAGGGTGTAAACAATTCTTGCTATAGCAGGCTAAAAGGATCAGCGAGAGGGGAGGGATACACCAAGGTAGGGACCAACAGGTAAGTTCTATGTTCTCTGTTTAGGAGGAATGTTTTGTGTTTATGGGGTAAGTTCTATGTTCTGTGTTTATTGATTGGGTAAGTTCTATGTTCTATGTTCTGTGTTTATTGGGTAAGTTCTATGTTCTGTGTTTATTGAGAATGTTCTATGTTCTGTGTTATTGAATGTTCTATGTTCTGTGTTTATTGAGAATGTTCTATGTTCTGTGTTTATTGGGTAAGTTCTATTTTCTGTGTTCATTGGGTAAGTTCATATTCCTTAGGAGGGATATTCTGTATTTTTAGGGTAAAGTTCTATATTTCTGTGTTTAGGAGGAATATTCTGTTTATTAGTGTATGTTTCTATGTTCTGTTTATTGGATATGTTCTATATTCTGTACATTTTTTGGGTAAGTTCTATGTTTCTCTGTTTTTTGCATGGGAATGTTTGTTTATTCTGTGTTTGATTGGCAAGTAATGTTTTTGTTTATTCTTAGGTAATTGTATTCTGTGTTTATTAGAATGTTCTGTGTTTATTGGGTTTTCTATGTTCTGTTTTTGTATTTGTTCTGTGTTCTCTAAGTTTCAATGTTCTATGTTTGTTTAGCAGGAATGTTCTGTGTTTATTGTGTAAGTTCTATGTTCTGTATTTAGCAGGAATGTTCTGTGTTTATTGGGTAATTTTTATGATCTGTGTTTAGCAGCAATATTTGGTGTTTATTGGTTAAGTTGTATGATATGTGTTTAGCAAGAATATTCTGTGTTTTTTGGGTAAGTTCTATGTTCTGTTTTTAGGAATGTTCTGTGTTTAAATTCTGTTTATGTGTGTGTTTGTGGTATGTTCTATGTTTTGTGTTTATTGGGCAAGTTCTCTGTTCCATTGTTTATTAAAAATTCTATGGGTTCTGTGTTTTTTGGGCTGTTCCGGTTTATTTGGCAAGTTCTGTATTCTTCTTTCTTTATTAGGTAAGTTCTATCCTCCCCCCCCTTGTTAATTTCCCACCAACAATCTAGTTACTGAGGGGTTCTGTTTTATAGGACCTAAGGCTTCCCCTTGTTCATTGAAGCTCTTCTAGGATATTCATTCCATTAGGAGTTCTAGAGTTCAGGTCAGTCCATTGGATATAGTCTTTAGGTAGTGTTTAGGTGGAAGCTCTGGTTTGGCATTGTGTACATATGGGATTCTATATTCTAAGTTTCTTCCAGTTCTTTCTCTGATTTTGTTGGGTAAGTTCTCAGTGTTGGTTGTGTAAGTTCTGCCTCTGTGTTTGCTGACTAATTCTATATTCTGTGTTCTCAGGAGAAACGTTGATGTTTTGGGATAGTTCATCCCTGCATGCCTGGGATGAACCCTTCTATGTGATCATGGTGGGATGATTGTTTTGATGTGTTTCTTGGTAAATTCTGTGCTCTGTTTTAAATTGAGTTCTGTTTTATTGGGGAATGTTCTGTGTTTATTGGGTAAGTTCTATTTTCTGGGTTGTTGGGAGTTTATTGTATTTTTCTGTATAAGGGTATACTATGTTCCATGTTTCAGAAGTTGATTCATATATGTGCATGTCCATCTGTTTAAGATATGTTTGTGTTTATTTGGATAATTTTGTTTAGTAAATTCTATCTTGAAGGTCTGATAGGAATGTTCTGTGTTTATTTGGTATGTACCATGTTCTGGTTTATTGGGTAAATTATATGTTCTGAATTTAGCAGGTATGTTCTGTGTTTATTGGATAAGTTCTATGTTCTGTGTTTATTGAGATGTATGTTCTGTGTTTAATGGTTAAGTTCTATGTTCTAGTACTTATTTGTCCATTTGTTCTGATTTTCAAGTTTTGTCTTTATTGAATATAGGCTGTTTTAGTAAGATGTTCTTTGATTTTTTTGTGTCCTCAAGTTCTGTATGTCTCTCATTTTTAAGTTCTTGTTTTGTGTTTTTGGGGAATGTTCTGTGTTCCTCTCGTTGTTCTGTGCTTATTGAGGGAATTTCAATGTTCTTGCTTATTGTGGGTTTGTTCTGTTTTATTTTGGTAAATTCTTTGGTTCTGTTGATTATTCTATGGTTCTTTGTTCTGTGTTTACTTGAAATGATTTCCTCTGTCTTGATTAAGCTCTATGTTCCTGGTGTTTAGCATTTTTTTATTGGCTTTCTATGTTGTGCTGTTATTGTATATGTTCTTTCCTGTTTTTTCTTACTTAGCGTTCTATAGTTTTTTTCTGTGCTTTCATTGGGTAAGTTTTCTATGTTCATTTTTATTAAATGTTCTGTGTTTAATTTCTTTTCTATATTTCTGACCAGGTTTATTGAGAATGTTCAATGTTCTGTACTTATTGGGCATTCAATGTTCTGTATTTATTTGTAAATTCTATGTTTTGTGTTTAACAGGGAATATTCTGTTTTATTGGATTAAGTCCTATGTTCTTTTTTACAAGAATATTTATGTTCTGTTTTGTCGGTGAGTTCTTTTTCTATGTTTTTGTGTAAGATCCAGGAGTTTCTGTTTTTTTATGGGATTAGGTATATTCTTTGTTTTTAGGAATGTTCTGTAAATTTATTGTCCATTTCTATGTTCTTTGTTTATTGGTGTTTTTATTTTTAATTTGTGTTTATGTTCTTTGTTCTGTGTGAGAGGTGCATAAGTTCTATGTTTTGTGTTTATTGGTACATTCTATGTTCTATATTTAATGGGTAGGTTCTGTTTTGATTGGGTAAGATGTATGTTCTGTATTTATTGGGTAAGTTCTATGTTCTGTGTTCATCTTGGTGAATGTTTTTGTTTATGAATATGAAGTTCTATGTTCTGTATTTTTGATGAATATTCTGTGTTTATTGAAATTGATTTTGTTCTGCATTAAGAAATGTTCTCTGTTTATTGTTTTGTTTTATCTTCTGACTATTCATTGAGAAATTTATATTCATGTTTAATTGAGCTCTAGGTTCTGTCTTTATTTGAAGTTCTATGTTCTGTGATTGCTTAGCAGAATGTTCTGTGTATATGGGTTACCTTTTATCTGTTCTGTGTTTATTGTGTAAGTCTATGTTCTGCGTTTCCTGGGCAAATTCGAAGTCCTGTGTTTAGCAGGAATGTTTTTGTTTATTGGGTATGTTCTATGATCTGTGTTTATCAGGAATGTTCTGTGTTTATTGGGTAAGTTCTATGTTCTGTGTTTAACAGTTATGATTTTGTTTATTCAGTGAAGTTCTATTTCTATGTTTAGCAGGAATGTTCTGTGGTTTTTTGGGTAAGTTCTATATTCTGTGTTTAGCAGGAATATTCTGTGTTTATTGGGTAAGTTTTATGTTCTGTGTTTATTGGGTAGTTCTATGTTCTATATTCTGTGTTTATTGGGTAAGTTCTATGTTCTGTGTTTATTTGTAAATTCTATGTTCCGTGTTTACCAGAAATGTTCTGTATTTACTGGGTCAGTTCTATATTCTAGGCTTAGCTGGAATGTTCTGTGTTTATTGGCTAAGTTGTATGTCCTGTGTTTATTGGGTAAGTTCTATGTTCTGTGTTTATTATGTAAGTTCTATGTTCTGTGTTTAGCAGGAATGTTCTGTGTTTTTATGTGTATTGGGTAAGTTCTATGTTCTGTGTTTATTGGGTAAGTTCTATGTTCTGTGTTTCTTGGGTAAGTTCTATGTTCTGTGTTTATTGGGTAAATTCTGTGTTCTCTGTTTATTGGGTAAGTTCTATATTCTGTGTTTATTGAGAATATTCAATGTTGTTGTTTATTGGGTAAGTTACATATTCTGTTTTATTGGGTAAGTTCTATGTTCTGTGTTTATTGGGTAAGTTCTATTTTCTGTGTTTTTTGAGTATGTTCTATGTTCTGTGTTTATTTGGTAAATTCTATGTTCTGTGTTTACCAGATATGTTCTGTATTTATTGGGTCAGTTCTGTGTTCTAGGTTTAGCAGGAATGTTCTGTGTTTATTGGCTAAGTTATATGTTCTGTGTTTATTGCGTAAGTTCTATTTTCTGTGTTTAGCATGAATGTTCTCTGTTTATTGGGTAAGTTCTATGTCTTGTGTTTAGCAGAAATGTTCTGTCTTTATTTGGGAAGTTCTATGTTCTTGGTTTAGCAGGAATGTTCTTGGTTTATTTTGTAAGTTCTATGTTCAGTGTTTATTGGGTAAGTTCTAAGTTCTGTGTTTATTGGATAAGTTATATGTTCTGTGTTTAGCAGGAATCCTCTGTGTTTATTGGGTAAGTTCTTTTCTTTGTTTAGCAGGATTGTTCTGTATTTATTGGGTAAGTCCTATGTTCTGTGTTTATTGATAATGTTCAATGTTCTTTTTTATTGGGTAAGTTATGTGTTCTGTGATTATTGGGTAAGTTCTATGTTCTGCATTTATTGGGTAAGTTCTATGTTTTGTGTTTATTGGGTAATTTCTATGTTCTGAATGTTCTATGTTCTGTGTTTATTGGGTAAGTTCTATGTTCTGTGTTTATTGGGTAAGTTGTATATTCTGTGTTTATTGGGTAAGTTCTATATTCTGTGTTTAGCAATGTTTTGATTTTATTGGGTAAGTTCTATGTTCTGTGTTTATTGTGTAAGTTCTGTGTTTTGTGTTTAGCAAGAATGGTCTTTGTTTATTGGGTAAGTTCTATGTTCTGTTTTGGGCAGAAATGTTTCTATCTTTATTTGGGGAAGAAATGTTCTTTGTTTAGGAAGGTACACAGTGTTTATTAGGTACGTTCTATGTTCTGTGTTTTATTAGGCAAATTCTAAGTTCTGTGTGTTTAGAATGTTTCCATGTTTATTGGGTAAGTTCTATCTTCTGTGTTTACTGAGAATGTTCAATGTTCTGTGCTTATTGGGTAAGTTCAATATTCTGTGTTTATTTGGTAAATTCTATGTTCTTTGTTTAACAGGAATGTTCTGTTTTTATTGGGTAAGTTCTATGTTCTATGTTTATTGGGTAAGTTCTATGTTCTGTGTTTATTGGGTAAGACCAATATTCAGTTTTTATCGGATTCATTTTATGTTCAGTGTTTAGAAGGAATTTTCTGTGTTTATCGGGTAAGTTCTATATTCTGTGTTTATTGGGTAAGTTCTTTGTTCTGTGTTTATTGGGTATGTTCTATGTTCTATGCTTAGTGCGTTTATTCTGTGGTGATGGGGTAAGATGTATATTCTGTGTTTATTGGGTAAGTTATATGTTCTGTGTTTAGCAGAAATGTTCTGAATTTATTGGGGAAGTTCTGTTTTGTGTTTAGCAGAAATGTTCTTTGTTTATTTTTTAAGTGCTATGTTCTGTATTTTTTTGGTAAGTTATATGTTCTGTGTTTATTGTGTATGTTCTATGTTCTGTGTTTATTGCGTATGTTTTATGTTCTGTGTTTATTGGCCAAGTTCTATGTTCTGTGTTAATTGGGTAATTTCTATGTTCTGTGTTTAGCAGGAATGTTCTGTGTTTATTGGGTAAATTCTATGTTCTGTGTTTATTGAGAATGTTCAATATTCTGTGCTTATTGGGTAAGTTCAATGTTCTGTGTTTATTTGGTAAATTCTATGTTCTGTGTTTAACAGGAATGTTCTGTGTTTATTTGGTAAGTTCTATGTTCTGTGTTTAGCAGGAATGTTCTGTGTTTATTGGGTAAGTTCTATGTTCTGTGTTTATTGTGTAAGTTCTATGTTCTGTGTTTATTGGGTAAGTTCTATGTTCTGTGTTTAGCAGGAATGTTTTTGTTCATTGGGTAAGTTCTATGTTCTGTGTTTATTTGGTAAGTTCTAGGGTCTGTGTTTATTGTGTAAGTTCTATGTTCTGTGTTTATTGTGTAATCTCTATCTTCTGTGTTTAGCAGGAATGTTCTGTGTATATTGATTAAGTTCTATGTACTGTGTATATTGGGTAAGTTCTATGTTCTGTGTTTATTGTGTAAGCTCTTTGTTCTGTGTTTAGCGGGAATGTTCTGTGTTCATTGGGTAAATTCACTGTTCTGTGTTTATTGGGTAAGTTCTATTTCTGTATAGCAAGAATGTTCTGTGTTTATAGGCTAAGTTCTATGTTTTGTATTTAGCAGGAATGTTCTGTGTTTCTTTGGTAAGTTCTATGTTCTATGTTTATTGGGTAAGTTCTATGTTCTGTGCTTGTTGGGTAAGTTCTATGTTCTGTGTATATTGGGTAAGTTCTATGTTCTGTATGTAGCAGGAATGTTCTGTGTTCATTGGGCAAATCCTGAGTTCTGTATTTAGCAGGATTGTTGTGTGTTTATTGGGTAAGTTCTATTTTCTGTGTTTATTGAATATCTTCTATGTTCTGTGTTTCTTGGGTAAGTTCTCTGTTCTGTGTTTATTGCATAAGTTATATGTTCTATGTTTCTTGGGTAAGTTCTATGTTCTGTGTTTATTGTGTATGTTCTCTGTTCTGTGTTTATTGGGTAAGTTTTATGTTCTGTCTTTATTGGGTAAGTTGTATGTTCTATTTTTATTGGATTAATTCTATGTTCTCCGTTTACTGCGTATGTTCTTTTTCTGTGTTTATGGATAAGTACTATGTCCTGTTTAGCAGGAATGTTCCGTGTTTATTGGGTAAGTTACATGTACTGTGTTTATTGGGTAAGTTCTATGTTCTGTGTTTAGCAGGAATATTCTGTGTTTATTTGGTAAGTTCGATGTTCTGTGTTTAATGGGTAAGTTCTATGTTCTGTATTTATTAGGAAGTTCTAGTGTTTTGTTTAGGTAACTTTCTGTTCTTTATTTAGCAGGATATGTTCTATGTTTACCAGGTAAATGTTCTGTGTTTTTTCAGTTCTAGTTATGTGTTTATTGGGAGTAAGTTCTATGTTCTGTGTTTATTTTGAATGTTCTATGTTCTGGGTTTATTGGATACATTCTATGTTCTCTGCTTATTTGGTAAGTTCTGTGTTCTGTGTTTAGCAGAAATGTTATGTCTTCATTGGGTAAGTTCTATGTTCTGTGTTTAGCAGGAATGTTCTGTTTTTATTTTGTAAGTTCTATGTTCTCTGTTTATTGGATAAGTTCTATGTTCTGTGTTGATTGGGTAAGTTGTATGCTCTGTGTTTATTGGGTAAGTTCTATGTTCTGTATTTAGCAGGAATGTTCTATGTTCTGTGTTTATTGGGTTAGTCAGGGGCATAAACAACTTCTTGTTTTAACAACAAAGTTCTATGTTCTGTGTTTGCCAGGAATATTATTTGTTTAGGGTAGGTTCTATGTTCTGTGCTTAGGGGAAATTCTATGTTCTTGTTTAACGTGTAAGTTCTCTGTGGGGGTGTTTATTCAAGGTAGGGTTTCTGTTCTTTTTTTGTAGTTATATGTTCTGTGTTTTACTGCATGTTTTATGTTTATTTGTTGGATAGTTCTATGTTCTGTGTTTTAGCAAGAATATTTTCTGTTTATTGGGTAAGTTCTATGTTCTGTGTTTATTGAGAATGTTCAATGTTCTGTGCTTATTGGGTAAGTTCAATGTTCTGTGTTTATTTGGTAAATTCTATGTTCTGTGTTTAGTAGGAATATTTTTGTTTATTGGGTAAGTTCTTTGTTCTGTGTTTAGCAAGAATATTCTGTGTTTATTGAATAAGTTCTATGTTCTGTGTTTATTGAGAATGTTCTATGTTCTGTGTTTATTGGATACGTTCCATGTTCTCTGCTTATTTGGTAAGTTCTGTGTTCTGTGTTTAGCAGAAATGTTATGTCTTCATTGGATAAGTTCTATATTCTGTGTTTAGCAGGAATGTTCTGTGTTTATTTTGTAAGTTCTATGTTCTCTGTTTATTGGAAAAGTTCTATGTTCTGTGTTTATTGTGTATGTTCTATGTTCTGTGTTTATTGGGTTAGTTCTATGGTCTGTGTTTATTGGGTATGTTCTATGTTCTGTGTTTAGCAAAATGTTCTGTGTTTATTAAGTAAGTTCTGTGTTCTGTTTTTATTGGATTAGTTCTATGTTCTTGTTTACTGCATATGTTCTATGTTCTGTATTTGTTGGATAAGTTCTATGTTCTGTGTTTAGCAGGAATATTTTGTGTTTATTGGGTAAGTTCTATGTTCTGTGTTTATTGGGTATGTTTATGTTCTGTGTTTAGCAGGAACGTTCTATGTTTATTGGGTAAGTTCTATGGTCTGTGTTTATTGTGTTAGTTCTATGTTCTGTGTTTATGGAATATGTTCTATATTCTGTGTTTATTGTGTAAGTTCTCTGTTCCACGTTTATTGAGTAAGTTTTGTGTTCTGTGTTGAGCAGTAATGTTCTGTGTTTATTGGGTAGTTCTTTGTTCTGTGTTTAACAGGAATGTTCTTTTTTTGGGGGAAAGTTCTATGTTATTTGTTTAGCAGGAATGTTCTGTGTTTATTGTGTAAGTTCTATGCTCTGCACTTATTGGGCAAGTTCTATGTTCTGTGTTTAGCAGGAATCTTCTGTGTTTATTGGGTAAGTTCTATGTTCTGTTTTTATTGGGTAACTTCTCTGTTCTGTATTTAGCAGGAATGTTCAGTGTTTATTGGGTAAGTTCTATGTTCTATGTTTTCGGATATGTTCTCTGTTTATTCGGTAAGTTCTATGCTCTCTGTTTAGCAGTTATGTTCTTTGTTGGTTAAGTTCCATGTTCTGTTTGTTTAGTGGGTCTTCATTTTTCTATATTCTGTGTTTTCCCAGGAATGACATGTGTTTATTTTGGTTCTATGTTCTCTGAAAAATGGAAAGTTCTATGTTCTGTATTTCCTTGCTGGTGTTCTATGTCTGCAATGTTTATTATAGTTATGATTCTTGTTTTTTTTAATGTTTATTGTTCTGTGTTTGTCAGAAATGTTCTGGATTTATTACAGAAGTTTGTGTTCCACTGTTGATTTGGGATTTGAACTCAGGTTCTGTGTTTATTGGGTAACCACTGAGCCATCTCTTAACCCTATGTTCTATGTTCTGTGTTTGCTTAGGAATGTTCTGTGCTACCTTTTTTGGTCATTTCTATTTCTTTGTTTTTTTTTTTTTTTTTTTTTAATTGTGAGTTCTATTTCTTATTTATTTGAGTGTTATTCTATGTTCTGTGTTTCCAGGAATGTTCTGTGTTCCCTCCCCTCCCCCCTAATGTTCTATATTTAGTTCCCATCCCCTGTATCCTATTGAGAGTGCTATGTTCTGTGTCCCAACAATCTAGTTCTGTTTTTCAGTGTTTAGCAGGAAGGGTTCTGGTGCTTTATTGGGATATTCTATGTTCTATGAGTTCAGAGTCCAGGGTTCCAGTCCATGTTTATAGTCTTTAGGTAGTTCTATGTCCCTGGAAGCTCTGGTTTAGCATTGTTGTACATATGGGTTCTTTGAGCCCCTTCCATGTTCTCTTCAGTTCTTTCTTTTGATTCCTTCCCAGGGTCCTATTCTCAAATCAGTGGTTGCTGCTGGAAAAAAACGCCTCTGTGCTTTGCTGTATTCTGGCTGTGTCTCTCGGAGATCTCCCAGCAATGTCCCCTGTATATAGTTTGCTTCATCCATCTTTTTAAGATTTGTTTATTATGGGGCCACATGTGGGAACAGGCTCTGAATGGGTGTTCCTTCAGATGTCTGTTTTAATCTTTTGCCTCTCTATTTGCCAAGGATTTGTTCAGGACCCCTTTTAAAGAACAGTCAGGAGTGAACCATTCAGCCATTTTGATCATCCCTTGAGTTTCATTTGACTCTTCTAAAGTTCTAGGGTAATTCAACTGCTGTCATTTCTAATTGCTGTGGGCCCTTCCCCTGTCACTGAATTCAGTTTGGGGATAATATTGAAATATTGTTTTATTCTATTTTGCTTTATTGAAAAGCTGACTCTGAAGTTGGATATGGCTCCCCACTCTACTCAGCCACCAGACTCAAGCATGTCTGTTTAAAAATTTGTTTCAAAATTTTTCTGTAATATGTCAGGTATGTCAGGATAGCCACCTAACTTTGTGACAGGGATGGGGGGGGTGGGATCAGAACAGCCAAAGAAATTGGACTATTTGTTTCCTTAAACTGCCTAAAACTTTTCCTAAGAGCCTTATTTCAAGATTCATAAAAACTATTGTGTGGGCTGGAGAGATGGCTCAGTGGTTAAGGGCACTGACTTCTCTTCCTGAGGTCCTGGGTTCAAATCCCAGCACCCACATGGTGGCTCACAACCATCTGTAATGGGATTTGATGCCCTCTTCTGGTGTGTCTGAACACAACTACAGTGTACTTATATATAATAGATAAATAAATAAATCTTTTTAAAAAATCTATTGGGCGAACTTTCTATGTGTAAGTTTGTTGGATATGACTTAAAAGTCTGTAAAAATCTATACCAAAAGTTGACTTAAAACTAATCCCATGGAGTTGATAATTAAAAGTCTATACACAGGTAATCTTAAAAAGATGTGTGCCTAATGGGTTTGCCCTGAGGTAAAGAGCCCTATGGCCTGATGCTATCTGGGCGGATCCCACCAGGAAATAGGCAATCCCAGGAAAGGGAAAAGGAAAAAGGTCTAAACCTTCTTCTTTCATGGCTTATGTCTTCTTTTAACCAATGATCTAAGAAACAGGATTCCTCAAAACCTCCCATGCCTAAAAGTAAAACAAAACAAATACTCCCTCAGGCTGGGTGGGTGAGGGGATTTCAGCTGGGGAAAGATTCCCTTTGTCACACAGACAGTCCTATATATTGAAAAAAAAATCTATAAAAATTAGAAAAATTGAAAGGTTTAAGTAGGTCCCAGTTGTTGGAGGAAGCTCAAAAGATATTTAACAACAGAGAACTGATTGCCTAAGACCTTTCACATAAACTGAAAACCGTCTTCACCTTCTCTGACTCACAGATATACAGCAAAATTTTGGTGTCAGAAAAAAAATATATCTCCTAGCTAAAAGTCCTGACCCCAATCAAAAGATACAGTTGGATTACACAACAAAGATTCCCAGAAACCAACCGCAAGGACTGACCCAACACCAAGTTCCTATAATTGTCAACAAACCAGTCCAGCTACCTCTGTCCAGATTAAACAACACTTACTTAATAAAATATTAAATCTGTATCTCCATGTGTTTATGTACCTCGTGATGACAGCAAAGTTTGTAATGTAAGAGTCACCCAGAGAGTGACTTAAAGATGTGCAAGAGTCACAGAGAACTGCTGAAGCTTGGCACTATGTGGCAGGATGGAGTCCCTAAAAAGATCCCAAGAGAGACTATTAGTGAAAATGCAGCCCAGTTACAATAAGGAACCTCAGCAGTTTTGGAAATACCAGTGCTGTTTGATGGCCACCAAGAACGGCAGCTGCTAGGCAGCTGGAGAGATGGCTCAGTGGTTAAGACTGCTCTTCTGAGGTCCTGAGTTCAATTCCCAGTAACCACATGGTGGCTCACAACCATCTGTAATGGGATCTGATGCCCTCTTCTGGTGCATCTGAAGACATTGACAGGGCTAAAACAAATAAATAAATCAAAAAAAAAAAAAAAAAAAAAAAAAAAAGCAGCTACAATGAAATGGCGCCAGCTAGAACCTAGGAAACAGTTGTAGATGCCGGAGAAGGCATAGCCAGAGAGATGACCCCAGGCCTCTAGTTAGGGCGTGGCGGATCCTAAGTGAATTAAACAAATCACAGATACTGAGTGTTGAGTTGTTTAAACTATTGAGGTTTGGTCTTACCCTGTCCAGACTGTGATTGTGCCTTGTTTCTTCCTTCTTTCTGTTTCTTTCCTCTTGAAATAAAAAAAAAAAAAAAGATACTTGACTTTTGTTTTGATATTACTGGAGGCCACAGTTGAGAGATATAACAGAGCCCTTTGTAGGCCCCCAAATCTTATTCAGGCTGTAAAACTCAGCACATAGACATTGGCACCACCAGCCAAAATGAAAACAAAGACCTAGCCCATTAAAGTCCTTGCTTTTTTGCTTCCACTGTTCTGATTCTGGTTATTACTGTTAGTTGACATCAACCCAAGACATGTTTTTTATCATTGCAAGCTCACCCTGATAAAAGCTCAGGGTTACATGGGCATCCTGAACACCCAGTGTGGTCTCCAGCCAGCTAATACAGACAGAAAAAAAAAAAAAAATAAAGGGGCTTGAGACCCCATATGAACAACAATGCCAAGCAACCAGAGCTTCCAGGGACTAAGCCACTACCTAAAGACTATACATGGACTGACCCTGGACTCTGACCTCATAGGTAGCAATGAATATCCTAGTAAGAGCACCAGTGGAAGGGGAAGCCCTGGGTCCTGCTAAGACTGAACCCCAGTGAACATGATTGTTGGGGAGGTGGTAATGGGGGAGGGTGGGGGGAACACCAATAGAGAAGGGGAGGAGGAGGGGTTAGGGGGATGTTGGCTGGGAAACTGGGAAGGGGAATAACAATGGAAATGTAAATAAGAAATACTCAAGTTAATAAAGATGGCAAAAAAATAAAAATAAAAATAAGTAAAGAGTTAGGGCCACAGCTATGGGCACTAAACACTGAAACACCAGACACCAGAACCCGGGATATTCCTTTTATGATACAGCAAGACAATGACCTAAGGAGAATGGGAAAGAGCTATTAGATGTCCCCTTTTACCTAAGGTCTATTCAGGTTATCAGGCTAGCTTTAAAATGTATGTCTAGCCTCCTTGTCTTCACTAACCTTTTTTCTTTTTAAGATTTATTTATTATACATAAGTACACTGTAGCTGTCTTCAGATACACCAGAAATGGGCATCAGATCTGATTACAGATAGTTGTGGGCCACCATGTGGTTGCTGGGATTTGAACTCAGGACCTCTAGAAGAGCAGTCAGTGATGTGTTTATAAAAAGATAAAGAGAGGGCTGAGGAGATGGCTCAGCAGTTAAGAGCACTGACATGGTGGCTCACAACCATCTGTAACCGGATCCGATGCCCTCTTCTGGTGTGTCTGAAGATAGCAACAGTGTACTCATATAAATAAAATAAATTAAAAAAAAAAAGATAAAGAGAGGGGGAATTGTGTTCTACGGAGGTACGGTGAGGTATGAGCCCATGTTGAGACATCCCTTACCCCTGAGGGACCAGCCATACTACAGTATAGTATAGAATAGAGTTTTACTCAGGGCATGGGAGAGAGAGAGAGAGAGAGAGAGAGAGAGAGAGAGAGAGAGAGAGAGAGAGAGAGAGAGAGGGGGAGAGAGAGAGAGAGAGAGAGAGAGAGAGAGAGAGAGAGAGGAGGGGGCAAGCAGCCCCTTTTATAGTGTCAGGCGTACCTGGCTATTGCCAGGTAACTGTGGGGGTGGAGCTTAGAATGCTAACAGTCAGCACTCTTAACCACTGAGCCATCTCTCCAGCCCTCACTAACTTTCTTAAACTTTAGCTGTTCTGATAAACTGAGTCATACAGGAAATTGTGATCTGTAATGGTGTACTATGTAAACACCGGGAAAGTCAAGTTCCCAGTCCCCTTAACGACTCTTTATGATTGAAAGTTTATTTAGATACTAAAACTTCAACCCGGCCCCTAGAAGTGTTGGAGATGTGGCTACTGTGTCAGCTGTGTCAGTAAGTGTCCGAGAGGAGGGGGGCCATGCCTACACTCAGTGTGCTGATGAGTAGCCAAGCCTAATACTCCTTGAAGAAAGCAAGCCCGAGATGAGCACGGTGCCATGCAAGCCCAGATAGGATTCTAGGGTGTGATCAATCGGGAGACAAGAAGAGCCCCACCCGGGTGGGCCCTGGGCAGGAGTGAGCTCAAGACAGAGGACCTGTATGACGCTACTCGGATTAGCGGGGAGCGAGTCTGAAATGACCACCAGGCTGGTACCGCACAGGCCTGGGTGGGGCAAACCAGGCTCAAGATGACCCCTGCCCGGCGCCGTAATTCACAAGTGGGGCATTGCACTTCTGAGACCACTCCAGAGATAACCACAGATCCTCAGAGACCTGGGGTATCTTGAGGAGAAAGTAAGTGGTGGAGAATTGGAAAAGGAAAAAACAGAAGGATGTGGGCACAGTGAAGAGAGACAGAACTGGAGATGTGAGGGTAGTGAGGAACAACCTGTTGTGAGTAGCAGGTGATGATGCCACCTGGGACCATGTCTGGGTCCCAGAAGGAGGGGTCTGTTACCACCAAAAGCCAGCCTTGGTGTCCCTGATCTGGGCCACCACCCGGGGACATGTTGATGTCTGAGGGCTGTGCAGAACTGGCCCCCACCCCTCACCTGGTCGGAGGGAGAGCTAGCCCTCTGGGCATGAGAACAGAAGAGCTGACCCCGCCCCAGCCAGGTGCAATATTAAGGAGTTGCAGGTGACCCGGCATATGAACACACAGGCTGACCTCCAGGCTCCCTTGTTATCCAAAACATTCCTGTTAAAACCAAATAGACCGGTTTGGAGAGATGGCTTAGCCATTAAGAGCGCTGGCTGTTTTTCCAGAGGTCCTGAGTTCAATTCCCAGCAACCACAGATGGCTTATGAACATCTGTAATGAGATCTGGCGCCCTCTTCTGGCACTCAGGCGCACATGCAGGCAGAACACCGTCTGCTTAATAAATTGCCCGTCTGTTAACAGGCAGGCACATTAGCTAAAATAATTCTAAAATACGATAGGATGCTCAACCGACTGTATACAAAACATGGCTTTAGAAAAATTTGTCCTTTCTATGCTAGCCAATCAAATACAATTAGAGTCCCTAACCGTGATAAGAAACACTCTTAAAACCAAATACTTAAACCAACAGGAAGGAAGTGCCTTTCAGCTGGTCTCTCGGCTAACTACCCTAGTTTTAGCCATTGCAGGTCCCTAGTCCTCCTCCTAAGAGTCCTCATAATCAGGTTGCGCATCTTCTAGTGCATGGCAAATTTAGTTTCCTGTCAGATAAAAAGCACTAAAATACTTGCCCTCCTTGGGTTTTTTTAGACCATAAAACAATTAGAAACGAAAGAACCCCGTCAAGGACTTGACAAGGCCCCAAAGACAAGGAGAGGAATGGAGAACCAGCCGGACTCCGTTTTGTAATCAGGAGCCATTTTGAGTCTGTAGCTAAGCTAAGCTTCTGTTTACTTTTTAAGTTTCCGTTTCTTGGAGACTAATCCAACACTCAGATGTAAACCAGTTCCTCGGGAATGGGACAATGATCTGTACCCATTGCTCAAGGAGGGCTTTCCTAACTGATTCTTTTACTTGTATAGCCATGCTTGTTTGAAAAAGATCCCCTACCTTGCTGTATTGCCCTATAGAAAAGGTATGAGAACCTTTTGGTTTCTTGGTTCTTGAACCCCACCTTCATGGGAAACAGCCACTGGCCAGCTCTCTGGAGTGCATAGTAAAGCTCACTTTGATTTGTCCGTACTTTGTGTTGGTAGTCTTTCTCTCTTCCTCTCTTTCTTTCCTTTTTTAAAAAATATTTATGTATTTATTTTATGTATATAAGTACACTGTAGCTGTCTTCAGACACACCAGAAGAGGGCATCAGATCCCATTACAGATGGTTTGTGAGCCACCATGTGGTTGCTGGGAATTGAACTCAGGATCTCTGGAAGAGCAGACAGTGCTCTTAATGGCTGAGTCATCTCTCCATTGGTGGTCTTTCTACTCGAATCTCTCGGGTTAACAACCACAGGGAGAGGGAGAGTCATCTCCTTCAGTGGTATAGCCACTGGTAAGTTACCATGCGCTAGTAAATAGCTCCATATCCATACTTGTGCAAGTGACTTGAAATAAACAAAATGGGGCACACACACAAACACACACACATACATACATATACACATATACACACATGCACACACATGCACACATGTATACACACACACACACACACACACACACACACACCATTTAAGGAGAGCAACAGTGAGATAGCTTATCTGGGAAAAGTTCCCACTGCCAAGCCTGACGATCTAAATTCAGTCCCCAGAATTCACAACAAAAAGCTGGGTCCAGTAGTATGCATTATAACACTAGAACACAGTTTTCAACCTGCAAATTGTGACCTCTTTGGGGGTCAAAGGACCCCCCTTCACAAACATCAAATATCCTGCATATCAGATATTTATATTATGATTTGGAACTAGCAAAATTACAGTTATGAAATAGCAACAAAAATAATCTTATGGTTGGGGGGTCACCACACCATGAGGAACTGTATTAGAGGGTCACAGCATTAGGAAGGCGGAGAACCACTGCTCTAAAGGACCCTCCCCGAGTCCTTTACCCCTTCATCAAAGTTGCCTGTCCCCTTTCCAAAAAACCATAGGTGCTGGATTAAAGGGTCGCCACATCAGAACTACTTTCCTAGAGTGTCTATAGCAAGATAAGAGGGGAAGACAGAAGAATCATCTAGTTCATGCACCAGCCTGCCTGAAGTACACAGGTGGCAGAAGCAAGAGAGACCCTGCCTCAAAACGTAGGAGGGGTGGCAGAGATCGATCAATTGTTGAACATGTCTAGTTGCTGTCGTTGTTTAAGCAGGGTATTACTATAGATTCCTGTATGACCTGAGACGCCCTGTATAGACAAGGCTGGACTGAAGCTTCCAGAAACCCATCTGCCTCTGCCTCCAAGTGTAGGATTAAAGGTGTGCAGCACCACACCCAGACTACCATATAGTGACTAGCACCCATGCCAGTGGCTCAGGCTCACCTGTAACCTAGCTCCAGGGGATCTGATGCCCTCTCCTGGGCTTCTCAGCATCCAACACTCACATATACACATACTATGTGTATATATATATATATATATATATATATATATATATATATATATATATATATGTGTGTGTGTGTGTGTGTATGTGTATGTATATATGTACATGTATATATGTGTATATGTATGTGTATATATGTGTATATATGTGTATATATATATTATATAAATTATATTAAATCAATTAAATAAATCCTTTTTTAAAAGGCAGAAGAAAGGAATCAACTCCCTCAAGGTGCCCTCTGGCTTCTATTCACATGTCATGGCACATACGGACCAACACACACACATTATAAGTAAATAACTACAATTTTTTTTTTTTTTTTTTTTTTTTTTTGAGTTAGATTGAACCCAGGGCTCAGGGTATGCTTACTGCTCAAAGAATCCCCAACCCCAATTTTTTAATATTAAAAAATAAATGGGGGTTGGGGATTTGGCTCAGTGGTAGAGTGCTTGCCTAGGAAGCTTAAGGCCCTGGTTGGTCCCCAGCTCCGAAAAAAAAAGAATTAAAAAAAAAAAAAAAAAATGGATAGATGGCTTGGTGGATAGGGGCACTTGTTGCTCCTGCACAGGATCCAGTTTGACTTCTAGCATCCATGCAGTAGTTCACAATAATCTGTAACTCCATTTCTAGGAGTCTGAAACTCTCTGCTGGCCTCCATGGTCACCATGTATGCATGTGGTATACACACATACACGGAGGCAAAGCACTTATACACTTAAAATAAATATATTTTTAATTAAGCCTTGGGTGATGTCACATGCCTTTAATTCTAGCACTCGGAGCAGAGGCAGGTAGATCTCTATGAGTTCAAGGCCAGTCTGGTCTACATAGTGAGTTCTAGGACAGCCAGGGCTACAGAGACAGCCCCTGTTTCAAAACAAAATAAGAAAAGAGAGAGATTCGGTGTGCTTACTCTGGGGAAGGAGTAATTATCCCTGGGAGGGAATTAGTCTCCTGAGTTTGGGGGATGCTAGGTGCTGGGTAAGTGGCTAGATGGGACATGGCAGTAATGTCTAGTCTAGATACTGAACAGACCGGCAAAGTCTAATGTATGTCAAGACCTCAGTCTGACTACTCAGGATTAAATGTGAAATGAAACATCATGAGTTGCAGGGAACGAGGTTTAATTATTCCAGGTCATTTTCTTCATTCTCCATGTCATTTTTCTTGTAGAGGTACAAACACAAGGGGTAGTATAATTTAGCCAGGCGATGGCGGCCCACGCCTTTAATCCTAGCACTCAGGAGGCAGAGGCACGCAGATCTCCTAGTTGGAGGCCATCCTGGTCTACAGAACGAGTTTCAGGACTGCCAGAGCTACATAGAGAAACCATATCTCGAAAACAACCAAAACAAACAAGTATAGTTTAACCTCACTATAAACTAAAAAGTAAAAAATCATTGACCTGACCAGACATGATGATACGTACACTCTTCCACACCCCCTTTTCTCTTTCTCCTTTTTTTTCTTCTATTAAAAACAGTTTGAGTTTTTTCCTTTCATTAGAAACAATCTAGAGAACCCCCAAACAATCCAAGTTATGGCCAAGACTATGTATGTGTGAGTGTGTGTGTGTGAATGAGTGTGTGAGTGAGTGTGAGTATGTGTGTGTGAGTGTGAGAGATGTGTGGAGTGGGAGTGTGTGAGAGTGTGTGAGTGGGGTATGTGTGTGTGAGTGTGTATGTGTGAGTGTATGGAGTGTGTGAGTGGGAGTGTATGTGTGTGAGGTGTGAGTATGTGTGTGAGGTATGTGTGAATGTGTGAGGAGTGTGAGTATGTGGAGTGTGAGTGTGTGGAGTGTGGTGAGTGGAGTGTGAGAGTATGTGGAGTGTGTGTGTGAGTGTGAGTATGTGTGTGTGAGTGTGTGTGTGAGTGTGTGTGAGTGAGTATGTGTATATGTGTATGTGAGTGTGAGTATGTGTGAGTGTGTGTGTGTGTGTGTGCGCATGTGTGTTGCTCTATACAAATGAAAGCAAGGCCTCATTGTTGAAGACAACACCTACACAGCTACTGAATGGAGAAGGCTGGTGCATATATAAGGCCTTTATCCCTGTGTGCTAGCATCCTCGGTACAGGAGGGCAAGCATCAACTCAGCCACAGACCCTTTGACTACGATGATGTTCTCCCTGCAAGATATGCGGCTGCAATGGTGGTACCGAACTTGTGGAAGTAACCAACCAGTATCTGATTTGGCCAACACTTCAGCTAGACATAGCACAATTGCAGTACTGGAAGCTTCATCTGGTGACAAGAGATGTCCAGTTGGGGATCTGCCATTATTCGGCAGTTTGAGATTCCTCTTCGGAAGAGGGAGTGAGACTGGATGGAGTTAGTGCTCCAGGGTCAGTAAGGTTGAAGGACCGGGACAGCTTGTAAATTATTCATGTAGCCTGAGACCAAGAAGGGAAGTGACTTAACCAACTCCTACAGAGCAGGTTAAACAGATGAGGAGAGAAAGTGAAGAGGGTGACAGTGCAGGACCAGTCCTCTGACTGAATGACAACACAGAATCACCTCTCCAAACAAGGGTGTTTAGGCCACTTACTGGCTGGGCCCTTCATCATTGCACGGTAGAGAGAAACAAAAACCACCCAGCACGACCAAAGTTTGAATTGAGAGTCTGTATTAAGCAAGCCTGGGCCTGCCTGGAGCAAAACGGTTCACAGAGCAGACCCGAGTGCATATTACAGGAAAACTTTAGAGCTGAAGAACACAGAAAAACTACATCTTTGTTGACAGTTGCAGGGGGGTGGGGCAAGAAAGTAGTTTAATGAGCCAAGCACACACCCTTAGCTGGCTCTACCCATAGGACTTTTCGGGCCAGTGGGCAGAAACCAAAGAAGGCTTCAGCTAAGACAAGATGGAGAAACCTTTGCCCTGTTACGTCATAGGATCAAAAATGACTGATCTCAAGAAAGACTGCCTCAGTCTGTATCCAGGTCTGCATGGACAGCACATCGGTATTCTTCCCTTAAGAGTCCCTTCCACTCTTGGGAGTTCTTTCTCATTTTTCCTAATAAATTAATAATATGTAATTTACACTCCCTCTGGATACTCCCTTCTTTTTAAGGAGGAGGTGAAACTGAGGGTGGTTTGATCATCTGACTCCCCAACACCTCCAGTTAGGTTCATCAAGAGCCAAGAAAGGGTCCTTCACACTCAAAGAACCCACATCACGTGGGCTACACTAACAAAGGGCCCGGCAGAATATCAATGCATAAGGAATGTTGGAGGCAATGGAGAGAGGGAGGCTCAACTGATCGGTTTGTTTTTGTGACAAAGTCTCCTGTAGCCCAGGCTAGCCTCCAAATCATTATGTAGGTAAAGATAGCCTTAAACTCTTAATCCTCCTGTCTCTACCCAGCAAGTGCTAGGATTACAGGCTACCGTGTCTGGATCCTAATAGTCATTTTGGGTTTTGTTTTATTTAGGACAAGGTTCTTGTTGTACCAACCCAGATGGCTTTGAACTTGCGATGTCCCTGCCTCGGCCTCTTGAGTGTTAGAATTGTAAGCATGTGCCATCATAGTTAGGTCAAAATAATCTCTTTTAGAAATATTTATTTAAGGGCTGGTGAGGTGAATCAGTGTCTAAGAGCTTCCAGAGGTCCTGAGTTCAATCCCCAGCAACAACATGGTAACTCACAACCATCTATAAAGGCATCTTCTAGAATGCAAGTGTATATGAAGACAGCATTCGTGTGTGTGTGTGTGTGTGTGTGTGTGTGTGTGTGTGTGTGTGTGCGCACTCTTAACTGCTGAGCCATTTTTCCAAACCTGAAAAAATTCATTTTACAGCTCATATCAAACAGAAGTATTTCTAGGTTGGCTAGAAGCCTCGGAGGGTGTAATGGGACTTCCTGTGCATGCACAGGAAAACACACACACACACACACACACACACACACACACACACACACAGAGCAAATAAATAAACAAATGCAGTAAATAAAAAAGTCCTAAACCCAAACAAGTAATTCACCTTTTAAAATAATACTTGAACTCTAACCATACTTCAGAATAATTACACAACTAAGACTTCAAGCCATTTACAGAAAGCAGGCAGGTTAAGCTGCATTTACTGGTGTCTACTGCCCTCTAGTGGAAGTCAGTTGATAAAGCCAGTGTCCATTTACATACAGTACTGTTTCAAGTTACAATGTTTTCCTATTGTCTCTACAGTAACCCATGAAACAGACATTGTTATTTAAGTCAATATTTTAAAAAAGTTAATATTTTTACTTCTTTGTTTAGTTTTTTGTCTTTGTTTGTTTGCCTTTTTGAGGTGGGTTGCATGTAACCCTCGCTGGCTTTGAACTCACTATAGAAACAGTGATGACCTTTAACTCCCCCTGTCTCCACCCTTACAGGTTCTAAAGTCTCCTGACTTTACAGGCAGGTGCTAGCATGCTGCACTCTAAAATTCCACTTTTTGAAGACCTCTCAGTAGTAATAGTTCTGTTGGTCAAGGTGGCCACACTTTAAGCAAGAAGATTCTATTATGCTTAAGGGTGTGGGATCAACAACCTGTTGCCCCTAGTGGCACATGGCTTGTCCCCAGTCGGTGGAACTGTTTGGGAAGAGTCAGAGGGTGTGGTTTTGTTGGAGGGGTGCGTCACTGGGGGCAGGGTTTTAAGGTTTCTAAAGCCCACTCACTCCCAGTTAGCTCTCTCTCTCTCTCTCTCTCTCTCTCTCTCTCTCTCTCTCTCTCTCTCTCTCTCTGCCTTGTGTTTGAGGGTTGAAAGTAACCTGTTAGCTACTTCCTCAGTGCCATGCCAGTATGCCTTGCTGTTATGCCCCCTGCCATGATGGGAATGAAGTCTAACCCTCTAGAACTATAAGTTCCAATTTAAATGCTTTCTCTCATAAGTTGTCTTGGCCAATGTCTTAGTTAGGGTTTTACTGCTGTGAGCAGACACTGTGACCAAGGCAACTCTTATAAGGACAACGTTTGATTAGGACTGGCTTACAGGTTCAGAGGTTCAGTCCATTGTGATCAAGGCAGGAACATGGCAGTATCCAGGCAGGCATGGTGCAGGAGGATCTGGGAATTCTACATCTTCATCTGAAGACTGCTAGCAGAATACTGGCTTCCAGGCAACAAGGATGAAGATCTTAAAGCCCACGCCCACAAGGCCACGCGTCCTAACAGTGCCACTCACTAAGCCAAGTGTATACAGACCATCACAGTCACGATGTTTAATAACAATAGAAAAGTAACTAAGACAACCGGGTGGCAGGTAAGGAGCATCTGTGGACAGGAAATGCAAGTTGCAAACACAGTATAACCGGGTTAGTGGGGCATGGTCAGCACAACCTGTGGGCGACTGTAGCTCAGCGGCCTTATAATTGGCTGAGTCAGCTATCTGCCACAAAGTGTTACTTCTAAATCAGGCTTTCTATTAGTTTATACATAAGCCGAGTCACAGTATATATATATAATATAAATATTCACTATATAGAAAACGCCTCTGCCAGATTTAACGGGACCCTTGGTAGTCCCTGTGTTGTGTTGCAAAATTAAAGAACATATTGACTGAACAGGCCACTAGTTTCCACCAACCCACAAGCTAAGCGTGCCATCGTATCACATCTGAAACCCACAGTGGAGACATCCCTGCTTTGCAGTAACTGGCAAACCGGATCTTCCCGCCCATGTATCAAGTGTCACTGATTTCTGGCTTTCCTCTGTTCTGTCACTATAAAAACTTCAAAGAACTGTTTCCTTAGAATGTGGTATTTAAGGCCACCTGAATCCTTCCATATCCTCCAGAATAAACTATCCCTTATTCCCTTTGAAGTGAGAGCTGTGTTTACATCAGCAAAGCCAAGAGACTAAGAGATTCTAGCTGCTTCTAATTCAAGAAGCTACCTAGGAAGAGTGGGCAGTGTCTGCCAATGATGGAAGCGCATTTCGTAATGCCAGGGAGGGGCCGTGACTAGAAATGGAGCCTGTGCGTGCGTACGTACGTGCGTGCGTACATGCGAGCATGCGTGCGTCTGTCTCTTTGTATCTTTGTCCATCTGAGTCTGTCAGTCTAACTCTCTCTCTCTCTCTCTCTCTCTCTCTCTCTCTCTCTCTCTCTCTCTCTCTCTCTCTCGCACGCTAGGGCCTATGGTAGAAGCAAGCTAGAGAACATAGAGCAAGAAGCGCTGCTCCTTGGGCACTGATGTGATTTCACAGCGGGGAGCACAGTCTAGGGATTTACGCTGAAAAGGCATGTGAGAAAAATCAACTCAGAAAATGACCGGTTTCTTCCCTCCTGAATATATATTTGCATTTGCTGAGCATCTGTGGTGTGGCAGCTCCAGAAATAAATAGGACGCAGCCTTGAGTGTCAAGGATGACAGTCCTGCTACTGAGGGACCTTTGTTCCTCTGAGGAGCTGTGAGAGAAAGTAGCAAAGCCGGTGGGGAAGCCTGTGAGCATCCACAGGAGATACAATTCAAGAAAGGCGCACTGCTGTGGACCCCAACCATCCTCACAGTTACGTTCAAGAATTCTTTATTAGGGGTTGGGGATTTAGCTCAGTGGTAGAGCGCTTCAAGGCCCTAGGTTCGGTCCTCAGCTCCGGAAAAAAAAAAAAAGAATTCTTTATTTCTCCGCCACTAAATGATTCCATTTATAGACCCCCCAAATCCCAGAAACAATCATATTAGTAGCACCTACATGCTAGGAGGTCACAACAATCAGTATTTGTGGAAACGCTCAGCAAGAGGCCAAATTGAGTGGTTGTCAGAGTCAAGACAGAAGTCGATAAGAAAGTGTTGCCTTAATCTTGTACTACTCCTGTCATAGGAAAAACGCGCAAGACAGGCACTTGAGTCCGTGTGGAGAATCTGAAGTACTCACACTGGGTCCAATGCCCGGGAGAGATCTCTAAAGCCTCAGCCCCCGGACTGCAATTTCCTGCAACTGCACAGATAAACAGTGTCATCTTTTACCTAATCTGCCATTGGTGGCTCTCTTAGCCTAAGTGACTCAGGACGATGACCCAGCATTTCCAGCAGCTGAATGGGTGATGTCTGTTATGTGGCCTTTCTCAGGGTTACCATGGCTTTGCTTCCCAACTGTAGTCAACTTTCTGTCTAGCCGTTCTTGGAGAGGATCCAGGTTTGATTCTCAGCACCCAATTCCTGTTCTATGGAATCCAGCGCCCTCTTCTGCCCTCCTTAGGGTACTGCATGTACATGGTGCACACACAGGCAAGCAAAACACTCAGAGGAGTAAAATAAAATAAAGACCAGGGAGTTGGGGATTTAGCTCAGTGGTAGAGCGCTTGCCTAGCAAGCACAAGGCCCTGGGTTCGGTCCCCAGCTCCGAAAAAAAGAAAAGAAAAAAAAATAAATAAAGACCAGGCTGGGTCAAAAGCAATCCTCTTGCTTTGGCCTAGGAACTGCTAGGATTACAGATGTAAGCCATCACACCAGGCCCCTGATACTTTCTTAACCTCCTTCTTGCCACCCACATGACTCTGTAACACATAACACTCCCGCCTCCAACCACCCACATGACTCTGTAAACATAACACTCCCGCCTAACACTCCCGCCTCCAACCAGACCTCCCACCCCAATCAACAAAAACTTGGCTCCTGCCTGCTGGCACTAGGAAGCCCTGCCAAGTCTTGGCTTTACCATGAAGCATGTCCAAACTTACAAATTCTCCAAGAGGCACACCCAGGCCTAATGAAGGAACTCCTTTCTCTCCACTCCCATAAATAGTTTGTAAATTCATACTTATTCATACTCATTCATAGAAAACAAGGTTGGAGTTCACAACACTTGGGCAATTGAACCATAGGATTAGGAACTCAAGAACAAATAAGAAATATGAGAACAATCTGGGCTATATGAGACCCTGTCTCAAATTAATTAGTTAATTAGCCCCAGGAACGGTCTGGGCATTTGTGTACCCCCTATTGGTCCTTGAGAACTTTTCCTTCTTTCCTTCTTTCTTTTTTCATGGGGGAGGAGGGTTGAGACAGGGTCTCACTACGTAACTCTGGTTGTCCTGGAACTTACTAGATGAGACTAACTAGTCTCAAACTCACAGACATCCACCTGCCTCTGCTTGCCAAGTGCTGGGATTGAAGGCATACATTTTAATTAAAGACACGCATACTAAATGCCCCACATTTAAAGGCATTTTTCTTTCCTACCCCCACCCCCAAAGTCTCACTGACTGTCTTGGATGTGCACATCAGTGGCCACCATACCAAGCCAGGTTTGGATGCGCATTCTCAATAACCAAATTAAAGAGAAAAGGTCATGGAGAAGGGCAAAACGGTGAGGTTTGCTCTAGGTGACCAAAATGGGAAGGACAATAAAGAGGTACAGTGAGCTCCTCACGTCCATTCTGGACTCCTGATGTATGGTTTGGGTTTAAATGGAGGGGCAAGAGGTATGCATAACTGAGTAGCCCCAGTCAAGGTATAAAGCCTGCCCACCCTCATTGTCTGAACTCTCACCTGTCCTACCCGGTGGTTTAATAAGTTGTCAGCACTGAGACAAGCTTCCCCTGCTGACTATACCAGGGCTGTTAGCATTTCTTCTAGGTTCCGCCTCACAGTTACCTGGCAACAGCCAGGTGTGCCTGACTCTGTATAAAGGGGGCTGTTTGCCCCCTCCTCATTCTCTTGCTCTTACTCTCTTCCCCTCTTCCTTCTCTGTCCCTTCTCTCCCCATTCCCCTCCCCCTCTCTCTCCACGTGTCATGACCGGTCCATTCCCCCCCCCTCTGCCTTTCTCTGTTTCTACCCTCTCAATTCCCCTCCCCATGCCCTAAATAAACTCTATTCCATACTATATCCAGGGTCATGCGCTGGTACCTCAGGGAGAACGGATGTCTCAGCAGGGGCCCTCAGAGTCATCCCCTTCCTTATACACACCTCACCTCTACAACCGTACTCCTGGGTCATTCTTTCTTCTTATAAAATGCAAGGGCCCCAGGCTTTTCCTTTTTCCTTCTCTCAGCAACAGGCTCTAAAAGAAATTCCACTTTCTTGGGAGCCATTGTTTCAACAGTCTCATAGCCAAAGGGAAGGACACAAATGTCTCTCTAAAACCTGTTCCCACCAGTTTCTCTGGGTTCTATGGGTCAGAGTGTGCCATTCAAAATAGCAATTATGGGCCAGGTGCTGTGGTCCCACGACTTTAATCCCAGTACTCTGGGAGGCAGAGGCAGGAGGACCTCTGAGGTCAAAGTCAATCTGGACTACAGAGAGAACCTGGTTTGTTTGTTTGCTTGTTTGTTTTTTCTTTTTAAAAAGTGGGAGTGGGGGCAATTATGGGTCAGTTCATGTTCTAGTCATCAACTGAGAGAAGATTCAGTAGGTAGTGTTTCTGCCTGTAGGCAGGCCTCAGTGCCTAGACAGGCCAGAGACACCAGCTCTTGTCAGGAAGACCTTTCTCTACAGGTGTGCTCACAATGGTGGCTGATTCCCCCTCAGTGAAGGCTAAGAGGGAAAGCCAGACAGGTACCACAGCCCCCTTTGGGATTCGAATTCTGGAAGTTGCTGGCACCTGTCACTTCTTCAATGTTCTGTTAGAAGCAAGTTGCTGTGCCCAGCTGGCTCCCAAGGAAAGGGGATACACTGGGGGTGGGGGGGACATAGGAAGAAAGAGATCTTAGAGACTACAAAGCCCAAACCCCAAGAATGCAGATGCTGGAGAGAGAGAGAGAGAGAGAGAGAGAGAGAGAGAGAGAGAGAGAGAGAGAAATGCAGGGGCTTTTTCACGGTAGGTGTGGGGAAGGGCAGAAGTAATTCACCAGGAGACAGCAGCAACCCAGAGGGCTGGAGGACACCTGATCATCAGTGTTTTGAGATCAGGTCTCACTGGGTGGCCCAGGCCAGTCTGGAACTCATTATGTAGACCAGGCTGGCTTCAAACTTAACAGAGATCCACCTACCTCTGCCTCCCGAGTGCTGAGATTAAAGGTGTGTGCCACCACACTCTGTCTTTAAAAACTAAACAAGGGGCTGGCGAGATGGCTCAGTGGTTAAGAGCACTGACTGCTCTCCCAGAGGCCCTGCATGCAAATCCCAGCAACCACACATGGTGGCTCACAACCATCTGTAAGGGATCTGATGCTCCTCTTCTGGTGTGTCTGAAGACAGCTACAGTGTACTACATACATAAAGAAATCTTTTAAAGACTGCTGAATGTTCTTTCAGAGAGCCTGGGTTCCAGTCCCAGCACCCACATGGCAGCTCACGACGGTCTGTAAGACACCCTCGTGAAGGCAAAACACCAATGCACATTAAAAACAACGACAACAACAACAACAAACCCTAAAACAGACCAGATGAGGGGTTTATACCTTTAATCCCTCACATGGGGGATGGGGGATGGGGGTGGGGGGGGGGGGGGGGAGCAAAGGCAGGAGGATCTCTGTGAGTTCGAGGTCACTGTGTCTACATAGTGAATTCCAGCCCAGCCAGG
This sequence comes from Rattus rattus, assembly GCF_011064425.1. Classification (NCBI taxonomy): domain Eukaryota; kingdom Metazoa; phylum Chordata; class Mammalia; order Rodentia; family Muridae; genus Rattus; species Rattus rattus. The sequence goes on from NC_046164.1 coordinate 34,004,266, forward strand.
GCTACAAAGTGAGACTCTGCCTCTCAAAAAATGGTGGAGGTGGGAAACCCAGGAAGGCTGGAGGGATGACTCAGCGGTTAAGAGCAGGGTGCTTGGGTCTGGTTTCCAGCACCCATATGGTAACTCACAACTATCTGAAACTCCCTTTCAGGGGAACTATGGCCTCCTGACTTCTGTGGCACTAGGCATACACATACACGCAAGCACTCACAGATACACAGGGGAAAAAAGATCTAAGAAACAAGAGACTGGGGGTTGGGGATTTAGCTCAGTGGTAGAGCGCTTGCCTAGCAAGCACAAGGCCCTGGGGTCGGTCCCCAGCTCCGAAAAAAAAAAAAAAAAAGAAAAAAAAAGAAAAAGAGACTGAGGCTTGGATTATTGCGAAAAAAAAAAAAAAAGAGCACCAGGGCTCTTCCAGAGGATCTGGGGTCAATTCCCAGCACCCACATGGTAGCTTTCAAGAGTCTGTAACTCTAGGGGTTGGGGATTTAGCTCAGTGGTAGAGCACTTGTCTAGCAAGCGCAAGGCCCTGGGTTCGGGTCCCCAGCTCAAAAAAAAAAAAAAAAAAAAAAAAAAAGAGTCTGTAACTCTAATCCCAGGGCATCTGGTGCTCTCTTCTGGCTGTCATGGGCACCAGGCATACGTGCAGGCAAAACACCCATAGACACAAAATAAAAAATGAGAACGAAAATTAAAAAAAGGAAAAACCCTCAACTCTTGAGTAATGCTGGAGTTTTAGTTAAATTCTTGTACTTCTGAAAAACCATCGCTCCTCCCGCCTGAAGCCTGCTCTCTGGTTTAATGCCTTTTCTCCAATGTTGACATTTCCAGCAGAGAACAAGGCGGAGGGAGATTGCAAAAGATCAGCAGTTTTCCAGACCCAAACCTGGCAGAAAACAGGAGGAAGGGTCTCAATGCCCCCGACTCCCTGCAGGTTCTTGACAGGCCTTAAGCTAATTCTCCCTGTCCGAGTTACAGGGAAAATTCCTTTCCAGTCTTTCATATAGTACCAAAATTTGTCTTGGAACGAATACCTTCAGCGGCTAGCTTCCTCGTGTCCCGTGGAGGCTTAGCTAAGGAAGCCCCACTTTTCCAGTCACAGGGTTAGCTTGATTGCTGTCAGCTGCTTTGGAAGGTCTTCTCCTTGAGGTGATTTCCATATGGTATATATGATCCGAGAAACCTCAGAGAGCCAGTACTGATGGGAAGCTCTAACCTGATCTCTGCAGGAAGCCCTTCCATTACGCTAGCAACTGGCAGAGGTGTGAGGTGAGAGATCATCCCCCACCTCCCATCTCCCCCCCCACTCCCATGATTCCTCAGGAAAGAGAAGAAAGGAATGGAATTCTGGGGGTCCTGTTCACATCCTAAGTCCCATCAGCCAGATGGACTCTAACCTTGTCCTTGTTTTAAAGAGCTAGCCTGGACTACATATACCTTCTCAAAAAGGGGGGTGATGGGGGTGGTTGCGGGGCTGGGCACAGTGCCAAACAACTTTAATCCAGGTAGTCAGAGGCAGCCAGCCTGATCTATATAGCAACTTCGTGTGAGACCCTGTCTCAAAAACAAAAACCAGGAAAGCACCTGGGCAATGTGAGCCAAGACCCAGATAACGAAAACCAACCGCTCGGGAGGTAAAGGCAAAAGAATCGGGAATTCACAGCCAGCCTCTGCTACCTGGCCAGTCAGAAGCCAATCTTGGCTTCATAAAACTCTGTGTATAAAAAAGTACACACACGGGTTGGGGATTTAGCTCAGTAGTAGAGCGCTTGCCTAGAAAGCACAAGGCCCTGGGTTCGGTCCTCAGCTCCGAAAAAAGAATGAAGAAAAAAAAAAAAGAAAAAAAATACACACAGACACCAAAAATAAAAATAATAAAGGCACAATTGTTTTCAGGCAAAAAAGAGAAGTAGGGTGGTCAAATATGTTAAGCCAGATGCAATTTGCTTTTTTTTAAAAAAATTTTTTTAAAGATTTATTTATTTATTATGTATAAGTACACTGTTGCTCTCTTCAGACACACCAGAAGAGGGCATCAGATCTCATTACAGATGGTTGTGAGCCACCATGTGGTTGCTGGGATTTGAACTCAGGACCTCTGGAAAAGCAGTCAGTGCTCTTAACCACTGAGCCATCTCTCCAGCCCTTGCTTTTCTTTTTTAGTATTTTATTTTAAATCGTGTACACGTGTGGTGGGGTATATGCAGAGGTGCACAGGTGCCTATGGAGGCTAGAGGCGTGTGTTGGATCCCCTGGAGCTTGAGTTATAGGGAGTTGTGAACGACACAACACGGGCTGGGAAGGAAACTCCCGTCCTCTGCAAGAGCCATGCCACGGAGCCATACGCAGCAGCATCCTGATTGTGTCTGCAGCTGCAGACCCGGGGCTGTAGAGAAGGCACCCGAGTGCATTGCCCTTTAATCACCTGTAAGCGTCTCTACCAGCTGCTTCCACTAACGGTTGCACACGTGTGAGGGTCACAGGACAACATGCAGGAGTTGTTCTCTCCTTCCACCATGTGGGTTCTGGAGGTCAAGTTCAGGTCCTCGGCCTTAGCTGTCTCTACTACTCTCTCAATTCCCCTCCCATGCCCTAAATAGACTCGGTCTGTACTACACTCATCATGTGTCTGGTCCCTCAGGGAGAAGGGAGGCCTCAGCAAGGCCCTCGGAGGCACCCCCTCCCCCCACACCTGACTGCACGTCCACCAAACACATTCCTTCTCTCTTCATTTTTATAGAACACAACGCTATGTCTTCATCATGTCCCAAGACTGGTTTTCAAATTCCGAGGGCACAATATTGTCATAGGAATTTCTGAGCTCCTGAATCCTCCAGCGACTCACACAGAAAACGTTTGCTCCTATCAAGGGGAAACCCCACAAGTTTGAAGAGATTTATCTGGGAGGGGAGAGGGGTTTGTCTTCTGAAACTGGGTCTTGTGTCTAATCTTAGACTGGCCTCAAACTCACTACGAAACCAAGGGTGGCCTTGAACTCCTTATTCTCCTTCTTTTCCCTGCTACTCCCTGCTACTCCCTGCTTCTCCCTGCTTCTCCCTACTTCTCCCTCCCATGTACTGTATCATAGGCATGCACCACCATGCCTGGCTCTAAAGAGCTTTGATTATTTTTAGCCACATACACATATGCAGATGCCTTTAATGATGGTATACACACAGAGAACAACCCAGAATTATAAGTGGTGGTGGTGGGTCTCATTTTTTTCTTCCTTCTGATCTCTGCTCGTGACTCTGAGCTTCATTTAGTCCATGCAAGAAACAAAGGAAGGCTGGAGCTCGGTTCCCGTGGAGACAGATCTGTAACCACAGAAGCTACAATGTCAGCCCCACATGGCCTAGAAACTCCATGCCTCAGCCACATCTGTGCTCAAAGAAGGATTGTGAACCCAGCACAGAGCTCGTGTTCTTAGGCAAGCAACGGGGAGCGAGTGAATAGCTGTGACGTATCCTGTCGCTGCGAGACTTATATGTTTTTGTCTGTCCCTGCTTCGCCCACATTCTTCTGAATGTTTTTAGCTTCTCAACGCTCTTTGAGATTCCTGGACTTTAGATGTGGTTCAGTGATATAGCCACACGTAGCAGACACCAGAGCTTAGACCTGATCCCCACTGTGCAACGCACCCCCCCAGCCCCCCAAAGTTATCTGAATTTCAGTTCAAGAAGATCTCCAGAGGTAGTTTTTATTTGAGACAACATTTTCCCTTTGTAGTCCAGGTTGGCCCTTAGACCACTCATTGTCAGAATAAATGTGAACATATAGCTTTAGATTTTCGTTATTGTTGTTGCTGCTGCTGCTCTTGATGTTTTAAACAGGAATTCGCCATGTAGCTCAGGCAAGATTCGAACTCCTAATCCTCCTGCATCAGCCTCTCAAGTGCTGGGATTATAGTTAGAACACCATGTCCATCTATAAAGTATAACGTTTTTCTGAGTTCCATCCTGCCTAGGCTACCTCATAAGATCCCATCTCAAAACAAATCAAAAACTGAAAGAAGCGGGGGGGGGGGCTGGCTCTCAGTTTACGGGGACCCCCCTCAAACATCAGGTTTACTAGATTTTGTGATGGGCTAGAGAGGAATTTGTTCCTCCCCCCTGGAGCGAATCCTGACAGATGTAATTGTCAAGGTGGTAACTCAGGAGTCCTGTTCCTCCCGTGTGTCTCTCTGCTCACCCCGTCACGGTCAGATTGCTTGAAGCAGTATCTTGTGCATAGCAGGGAGTGTAATTATTTACTGCGGGGCAGGCAGGAAGAAACTGTGGAGGGAACAGATGTGAGGACTTGGGAAACGTTATTGGACTGTGTTTGAGGCACTGGAATGAATGTATTTGCAAACATGAGACACTCAACCACAGGAAGCACAAGCTGACCACTTCTTTAGCTGCAAGCTTCTTGTTCATAGAAAGCCCTGGGGTTTCATTTTCAGAATTTTAACCGAAGGAATTTATCTCCCAATGACATTCTCTGTGACTGCTTCTATTCACTCCCCAAAGCTGGGCTTTTCAATAATTGCCTTTGATGTCCACTCCCCAGTGTTCCTCAGCAGCCTAACCCCTGTGGATGTCAATTACCCCGGAGGCTACCCTCACAATGGAGACCATCGCCTCAGTAACAGCCTCCCAAGCTGAAGTACCCCAGAACCAAAGGGGGCAGGCCCGGAAGAACACCACACCGTGAGCTAACGGGACTTCTACTTCCCGAGGTTGGCTCACACTGAAATACGTGGGTTTCCTGTCGATGCTCCACTGTCACATGGTTTAAGCTAACATTTGCATCTCAGATCTTAGTCAGGTCCCCAAGCTGCTCGGACGGCAGGCAAATGAATCTTAATATTATACAGCGCAGCAGGGGAATTCAGAGGACGGAGGAGGGAGAGGGGCGGAACCGGCTAAGGGATGACGCGGCCTTCCAGATGTCTCCCATAAACATTTTCACCTCTCACACTCACGCTCTCCTAAGGGATTAAGACATTTCAGGCAATGACAGAGAAAAGAACCGATATTTTATTGAAGTCTTAAAAATAACAACAACAACAACAACAACAACAACAACAACAAAAAATGGCATACACCTTTAATCCTAGTAGTTGGGAGGCAGAGGCAGGAGGATCTCTGTGAGTTTGAGGCTGGCCTGGTCTCACGGAGGAGTTCCAAGAGTTCCCAGAACTCACTCCGCGAGACCAGATGAACTCAGAGGAGTCCTGCCCTGCCTCTGTGCTGCCCTGCCTCTGCCGCCCCAGAACTCTCTGCCCTGCCTCCGCCTGCCCTCCTGCCTCCTGCCTCTCTGACCTGCCTCTGCCTCACCTCTCTGCTCCCTGCCCCTGCCTCCTGCCTCTGCCTCTGCCTCCCCTGCCTCCTGAGAGTCCGCCTCCCCGCTCCCCCCTGCCCTACCTCCTGCCCTCTGCCCCTGCCTCCCTGCCCCTGCCCTGCCCGCCTCCGCCCCTGCCCCTGCCCTCTGCCTCTGCCTCTGCCCCCTCTGCCCCCTCTGCCTCCTCCTCTGCCCCCCTGCCCCTGCCTCCCTCTGCCTCTGCCCCTCCCTGCCTGCCCTGCCTCTGCCCCTGCCTCTGCCCTGCCTCTGCCTCCTCTGCCTCTGCCTCTGCCTCTGCCTCTGCCTCCTCTGCCTCTGCCTCTGCCTCCTGAGTGCTGAGGTTAAAAGTGTGCAAAACACCACTCTGCTCACAGAAATTCTTACGTCTCTTTCTCCTGAGTACTAGCATTAAAGTATGTACCACAAAGCCCAGTCCAAATCATTACATTCTTAAACGTAAGATGGCTCTGTGACAAGCATGTGTCTTGCCAACCGGACAAGCTGAATCCTGGATTCCAGAGTAGAAGGAGAGCGATAACTCCAAATTTGTCTTCTGACCCCCACACATACTGTGTGTTAGAATAACTGCCTTCCTACCTCCTCCTACACACATCACACATGCCCCCAGAGTAATTAATAATTAATTACTTATTGGGCTGGACAGAGAGCTCAGGGGTTAAGAGTGCTGGCTGCTCTTCCAGAGGACCCAGGTTTGATTCCCAACACTCCCATGACAGCTCACAACTGTCTATAACTACAGTTCTAGGGATCTGATTCCTTCTTCAGGTACCAGGTATGTAGTGGTGCACAGACACACAAACAGGCAAAATACACATTAAAAAAACCAAAAAACAAAACCAAAAAAAGTGAATAAATAAAACATTTAAGGTCTGAAAAAAAAAAATACTGTCCTGGAGAATGGTTAGGCTTCCTTTCTTTCTTTCTAAAAATAATATTTACTATTTTCAATTACGTACATTTCTGTGTGTGTGTCCACGTGTGAATATGTGCGCGAATGCATGTTCCCGTGGAGGCCAGGAGAATGTGGGGGTCGCCTGGAACTGACATTGTAAGCAGCAACGTCATATGTGTCCCGGAAAATATGGCTCTGGACCCCTGAGGCATCTCTCCAGCCCTGAATGCAATCCTTCTCTACGTCCGGGAAAATTCTCTAGAAAACAAAGAAAGAAAAGTACATTTTAAAATGACTGCAGCTGCCAGGCCTGCTGGTACAGATCTGTCACCTTAGCTGCCAGTGAGGTTACATCCGAGAGATCAAAAGTTTAAGGCCTGACTGCACAAGGTTGTGGTGGCTGTTCCTGGTTGTCAACTTGACCACGTCCAGAATGAACTACAATCCAGAACTGGAGGGCTCACCTGCGATCCTGATCTTCAGGCTGGAAGACACGAGTTTCTCACCTGGATCTTGACATGGAGATCTTGGGGCATAGCGTCAAGGTAGTCCATGCCCTTAATCCCAGGAGACTGAGGCAAGGAGTCTCAGGGTCCTTTAGAGTTCAAGGTCATCTGGGACAAAACAAGTCAGAGATCCAGGCTTAGTGGCACTCACCTTTAATCCGGGTCACACCTTCTGCTGGAGGCCAACAAAAGGACATTAGAAGAAGGAACACTCACTCTTCTTGGCCTGCTTACGTTTACTTGCCAGCACATCTGTTGGAACCCACTGCCTCAGGAGTCCAGCGTCTGCAGGAGACCAGCTGAAAGGCCCAGCCTGAGCAACTGCTAGATTCCTGCGCTTCCCATCCACAGCTGCCCATTGTCGGATTAATTGAACCGTAAGTCATTACAATAAATTCCCTTAATATAGAGAGGGACATTCCATAAGTTCTGTGACTCTAGAGAACCCCGACTAATACGCACCCCTGACCTATGTTCTTGAAAGTAACTTTCTCCTAAGTCTGAATCTTTTTTATTTTTAATTTGCTTTGGGCTGGGGAGATGGCTCAGCGGTTAGAGCACTGGCTGCTGTGCTAAAGGTCCTGAGTTCAATTCCTAGCAACCACATGGTGGCTCACCACCATCTGTAATGAGATCTGATGCCCTCTTCTGGTGTGTCTGAGGACAGCTACTTCTATACATAAAATAAATAAATCTTTAAAAAAATTTTTTTTAAATTTTAATTTACTTTGTGAGTATAGGTGTTTTGCTTTTATATATATATATATATATATATATATATATATATATATATATATAGTAATTGAACCCTAGGTCCTCTGGAATAACAGCAGAGGGGCTAGGCTTCACTTCAAACCCAGTCTATGGCAAACATTACCTCACTGGAGCTGGTGTTACCCAGACAAGTATGAACTGAGGACATGGCTGCTCTGTATGGTTAAGGTGACGATCTTTATCATAAATATGAGAGAACAGCTCGAGGCCTCTGGAAGAGCCCAGAGCTGAGAGAAAAAAAAACAGTAGACTGAACAGGACCAGCAAACAGGACCTGGTCATGAGAGACTCAGGAGCCGTGCAAAAGAGGTGGAGCCAAGACCTTTCAGCCGAAACAGCAGGGTTATAAGAAATTGGGGAGCGGGGAGAGGAGAGAGCCCGTGAGGTGGGGCTGTTAACCGTAAGGGAGGAGAAGAACTTTAGAAATGTGGAGCCTGCACTTGTGAGGGAGCCTCCAGGCCAGCATGCTCTTTGGTTTGCTAATAGGCACCACAGGATAGGCTTTGGTCCTGTCTGCCTTTTGGAGTTTGGTGAAATGGAGTTTCCTTTGGAGCTGACATGTCGCATACGGAACGGTTCCGCGATAGTTTTTTGTTTGTTTGTTCCATATCCTGCCCTGGTTCCACGATCTCTCTTCAGTCTTACTTCGATCCAACTCCTGCTGTTTCGCGGTTCCGGTTCAGCTTAGGTCCCATACAGCTCTTTACCGCTTGCCAGACTTTCCTGGTCTCTGTCTTTACTGGAATGACACATTAGGAACAGCCCGAAATCAAGCCTCTCATAAACTGTGCCCAGAGGCTGCTTAGTTTCCGGCAAGACAAAGCTGCTACCTCCAGAAGCTTGCCCCAACCTCCAGCTAGCAGTGGTGTCTGCTTTGAAGTGCAAACTCCTCCTTGCCTGCCGCTTGCAGCTCTATTTCCTCATCTGGGTTAAACCAGGGAAGGTCAAAACCCATTTCCTACTTCCGTGCCTTCTTCATTCTCGCCTCCACGGGTTTGCCTTAGAGAAGGAGCCTAATAAATTCCTGACAGATAAAGGTAACCTTGAGATGGAAGTGACTGCTGGGCTGGGTGGTGGCAGCGGCAAGCCTTTCTTTAATCACAGCATTTAGGAAGCAGAGGCAGGTGGATCTCTGAATTAGAGGCGTTTCAGGATAGCCAGGGTCACACCGAGAAACCCTGAGATGTATGTAGCTCAGGGTGGCCTAGAACTTACCAAGCTGTTGATCTCCAGCTCAGAGAGATCTGAGTGCAGATACCTTCCAAGTGCTGGAATTGTGAGTCTGAGTCACTAGGCTAACGCTACACATTTTTCTTGAGACAGTCTCCCATAGGCCAGGAGAGGAGGCTTGCCACAAATTCCCTATGACTCTGAGAGAGACTGAACTGTACTTTCATGTTCCTCAAGTGCTGAGATTACAAGCAGGCACTGCCACACGTAACGTCAAGATGTGCTAAAAAACAAAACAAAACAAAAAAAGTTCTTTTTCCTGGTGTCTATTAATCATGCTTAATACATTAGGTCCTTAAGAAATTCAGGATAAATGACTAACTGGGGTGCTTATTAATGTATCAAAGTGGCTGCTGGCCACCAGGCCCTCCCAGCATCCCACATACATGTTACAGAGTCCTGTCTCCTCAGCGCTTCTCACCCGGTCCCTACCTCTCCAGCTCCTGAGTTGCCCTTGCCCCAGTTTCTATAAAACTGAGTCATTTCAGTCATTCGTGCTTCCTCTCTCTCTCTCTCTCTCTCTCTCCCCCACCCCTTTGGTCCTCAGCTTCTCTCTTTGCCCCTCCCCATTTGCCCTCTCCCCTCTTCCCTCTCTCGCTCCCTCCCCTTCCTATTCTGCTGGAACTTCAGTCTGGCCTCTTCCAGATGCCTCTGCCTGTCCTCTCCCTCCTATCTACAATAAAAACCTTCTTCATATCCTCATTTTCATTCATAATTATTAGTTTATTATGGCTTTCCACAACCGCATATAATGTATTCTGATCGCATTCATTCTCCATTGCCCTTCTATTGTTATTTATGTTACCTTGTTTAATATCTTCTTTTATATAAGGTTGTCGGTGGAAACCTGGTGTGCAAGGTAATAACTGGAGGATGTGGGCATCGATCCCACTACCTCTCGCATGCTAAGCGAGCGCTCTACCATTTGAGCTAATCCCCCGAGCTGATTTAATATCTTCTTTACTCCTCGACAATTTCATGCTTCCATACACGTCTTGGTCACGCCCAGCCGAAACTCCTCCCTCTCACCCCAGAACACCCCCAAGACATCCCTTTCCCACATTTACACCTTGCTGTGTGACTCACTGAGCTCACTCAGTTCCTGCTGGGACGGTGACTGAGTCTGTTGACTAGGACCAGAAGCCACAGCTGCAGAGAGCCCGTGTGACGACAGCATTGCTCAACTCTCGCCCATCCTCTGCCTCTTAATTACACTCGGCCTCCCCTTCCCTGACATTCCCCGAGCCTCAGAGGGGAGGGCGTTGAGAGAGATTTCCCGTTTAGAGGGAGGACTTAACAGCCCTTTCTTCTCAGCACTTTGGCCAGATACAAGTCTCTGCACTGACGTCATCATTTCTCAGTTTTAGTTTTGCTTTGCTTTTGAGACAAGGTTTCATTGCACAGCGCCGGCTGGCCTGGAGCTGTCTGCACAGACCAGGCTGGCCTCAAATTTAAAGAGCCTCTGCTCTTTAAGGCTCTTTGAGGCTCTTCAGGGTTGCCTCTGCTTCTTGAAAGATGGCATTAAAGGTATTATCACTAATATATATTAGCATACATCTTATATAGAGTATAAATTATATACAATAGAGTGACTTATATGAATTGGATATATATCTCTGTGTAACATGTATATATTTGCTTTATTATGTGTATGAGTGTTCTGTCTGCATGGAAGTATGTGGATCATGTGAGTGTCTTGTGTCCTGTGTCCTTAGAGGTTAGGAAATGACGTCATATCCCCTGGGACTGAAATGGTGGTTGGTTAGAAGCCACCATGCAGGTGCTGGAAATCAAGTCTAAGTCCTCTGTAAGAGCATGATGTACTGTTAACCAGAGGGCTGTCTCTTCAACCCTCTTAAATGTGTGTAAGTCAGAGGACGTCTTATGGAAATTACTTCTCTCCTTCCAGTACTCAGGTCCTGGGGATAAGACCTGATCTTTAAAAAAAAATGAATAAAATAAATAGTATTAAAGGGATTGATCTGGGTGCAGTGACTCCCGACTCTCAGAAGGCAGAGGCCAGCATGGTGTACACAGTGAGTCCCAGGACAACCAGAACAGCATAGTGAGAACCTGTCTCAAAATACAGGGAAGAGGGAGAGCTTTAGACCAAGTAGGGGAGGGAGGTAAGATAGTTTGTCATTTACTCTTGGGTGTGGTCTGGAGCTCTCTCTCTCCTGAGGTGGAATCAGACTTCTTTTGGTTCCTGGGAAGAGACTTCTGAAAATCAAGGATTGTTTTGTTTTCGTTTGGTAAGGATGGTGTCTTTTGATAGTGGTATCTTTTGCTGGCCTAGAATTCCTGCCTGTTCTCTGGCCTTAGCCTCTGAAGTAATGAGATTATGGGTGTGATCTACCACACCCGCCATTTGTGTAGCTTGGGGAAGGGCTAGATAGAGACTCAAATCCAATCAATGATTGCCAGGGGCTAGGAGTGAAGACAGTACTGACTACGTGGAGTTGCTGGGCCCAAGGGAATGTGGTGGTGATATAAAGGTCCTATCATTTAACTCTAGGGGAGACTGAAAAACAATACTTGTTTTTTCTTTCCTTCAAATTCCAAGAAATTAGCATCTTACTGTATTTTTGTTTCCGTTTGCTACTCATCTGATGCATGGCTGTGAGCATGCTAAACATGGCTGTGAGCGTGCTAGGCATGGCTGTGAACATACTAGGCATGGCTATGAGCATGCTAGACTGTGAGTATGCTAGGCAAATGTTTTCCATTGTTCAATGTTTCCAGAATTGAGCAACTTAAAGCAAGTGTCTATTGTGAGTTTATGGTCAGCCTAGGCTATATAGTGTGACCTCTGGTTCTATTTTACATATGTATGTGTGTGTGTATGTGTGTATGTATATATGTATATATATATGTGTATACATATATAAAACAACATATGTTATGTTTTATATATGTCATATATGTTATATATATAATCATCTATTAAAGATAAGTATGATTCAGGTGTGTGTGTGTGTGTGTGTGCATGCGTGTGTACCTTCTTGCATGGTGGTCACACCTAGCATCTGTGATATGCCTGCATTCTACTACTAAGCTGTGTCCCAAACAGGACCCAAATTCATTTCTATAACATGTTTTTAGATATTTAGTTTCTCCCTGTGATTGTTTTGTCTGCATATTTGTAAGTGCATTAGAAAGTGTCAGATCCCCTGGAATAGATGGGTGTCTGTCACTAAGTGGATGCTGGGAACTGAACTCTGGAAGAGAACAAGTTCTCTTAACCACTGAGCCATCCCCCAGCCCCAAATAAATTAGGCTGATTGAGAAATTTTTACTTCTAACGTTATGATTCTACCGCATGAGTACAGTTATAGTTTTCTTTTCAAGTTATTTAATTTTTTAAAAAATCACATCTATTGCCAAATTGTGGTGGTCTTTAATCCCAGCACCGGAGAGGCAGAGGCAGGTGGATTTCTGAGAGGTCAGCCTGATGCTCACAGAGAGATATAGGACAGCCATGGCTACTGTGTTGAAAAACCAACCATCCCATCCTACCCCGAGAAATTACACAACATTGTGTGTATTTAAGCGTAGGCCATGTGTGGAACTCGGGGGACGGATTTTACTATGTGGACTTTTTTTTTCTTTTTCTTTTTTTCGGAGCTGGGGACCAAACCCAGGGCCTGCGCTTGCTAGGCAAGCGCTCTACCACTGAGCTAAATCCCCAACCCCGTGGATTTTTTTTTTTTTAAAGACTTATTTATTTTTATTTATGAGTACACTGTCACTGTCTTCAGACACACGTCAGAAGAGGTCATTGGATCCCATTACAGATGATTGTGAGCCACCCTGTGGTTGCTGGGAATTGAACTCAGGACCTTTGGAAGAGCAGTCAGTGCTCTTAACCTCTGAGCCATCTCTCCAGCCCTACCATGTGGCTCTTGAGAAGTGAACTCAGATTGCTAGGTTTGACAGTAGGCACCTTTCCCTGCTAAGCTATTTTACCAGTTCTTCTCTATTCTTTTGAGACAGGATCTCAGGTAGCTCAGCCTGACCTTCAATTTTCTGTGTAGCCAAGGATGACCTTAAATTCCTGGTTCTCTTGACTCTACCTGCCTGCAACTATAGGCCGACATGTGCTACTGATTCTAGCTGTATCTTTTTAACTATTTATTTTCATTTAGTTTTCTGTGCATGATGATTTTACCTGCATTTGTGTCTGTATTGCATGCATACATGGCACCTGTGAAGGCCAGAAGAGGGTGAATTCCCCGTGATCACAGTTATATCTAGTTGTGAACTCCCTCATGGGTTCTGGGACTTGAACCCAGGACTTCCAGAGGACCATCTCGTGCTCTTACCTCTGAGTCCATCTTTCTGGCCTGTTGGTTATTTCTTACTTATATAGGTACAATTGAAATTTTGCTTTTTTTAGTTATCCTTTTGAGCTTCTCTACAAGTTCTTTGTGAGACACATGTCTTCTTTCTTTAGGATGATATCTAGGAACGAGATGTTGGAGTTATATGTTAAATGTTTATAAGAAACCGAGAGGGGCTAGAGAGAGATGGCTCAGTGGTTAAGAGCACTGACTGCTCTTCCAGAGATCCTGAGTTCAAATCCCAGAAACCCCAACCCCCCAACACCCTCTTCTGACCTCCTCTGGCACACACAAACATGTGCACGTGCACGTAGGTACAGGCACACAAACAATTATGCAAAAAATAAAAATACATTAATTTAATTAAAAAGAAAAAAAGAGCCAACACCGAGGGCTGCGGATGTAGTGCAGGAATTAGAGAGCAGTTGCTGCACAAGGTCCCTGGGCTCTAATCACAGCACTTAGGGGGGAAAAAGCCAAGGTGGGGAGGTAGCTCAGCTCTGAGAATGCTTGCCTAGTATGCCTGAAACCCTGGGATCCACTGGAGGCAGGAGGATCAGAAGTTCAAATGGGTTCACGGCCAGTCCGAGGAGTCTCAGAACAAAAACGAAAGAGCAGTGCTAAGTTTAAGTATTTTAGTCGCTGTGGAAGACAATATGGGCTTCCCCAGGCAGAATATAATAGGCTGGAGGGGAGACAGGCAGCTTAAGAAGCCTCTAGCTCCAAACATAGATTGTCTTCAGTCAGTCGTCCGTCAGACCCGAGGGAGTAGGAGATATTTTTGGGTTGCTGGGAAGAACTGATGGAGGAAGGGTTCAAGAGTTCATGAACCAGGGAAGGAACTCCAGACTGGCTTGAAGGATAGATTCCTGGAGGACTCTGACTTTGCTGTCATCGGTCACCTTAAGCAGGATAGGCCTTGGATGGGTACGCTTTGCTTTCCTGTTTTCACTTATAGAACACAGAAACCTGGGCGGAGAGATGGCTCAGTGGTTAAGAGCACCGATTGTTCTTCCAGAGGTCCTGAGTTCAATTCCCAGCCACCACATGGTGGCTCACAACCATCTGTAATGAGATCTGATGCCCTCTTCTGGTGTGTCTGAAGATAGTGACAGTGTACTCCCATACATTAAATAAATCTAAAAAACAAAACAAAACAAAAAAATTAAACCAAGGGGTTGGGGATTTAGCTCAGTGGTAGAGCGCTTGCCTAGCAAGCGCAAGGCCCTGGGGTCAGTCCCCAGCTCCGGGAAAAAAAAAAAAAATTAAACCAAACCAAAAAAAACCCCACAGCGACCGGTAGCGACAGTTGCCTTAGTTACTTGTCTTTTACTGGGAAGAGATACCATAACTGAGGCACCTTTTAAAAAGGTTTATTGGGGCTCGTACTCCCAGAGCAGAGGGCTAGAGCCCACGGTCATCAAGCTGGCATGGTTTGGAGCAGTAGCTTACATCCTGATCTCCCCCCATAGGCTCATATATTTAAATGGTTGGTAATCAGAGAATGGTAGTATTTGAAAAAGATTAGAAGCTATGGCCTTGTTAGCTTGTCTTACTAGGGGCTGACGTTGAAGTTTCAAAAGCCCATGCCAGGTACTGTCTTGTCTGTCTGTGGTTCAAGACATAGCTCTCAGGTACTGCTCCAGAGCCTGGCCTACTCCCATGCTCCCTGCCAATGATGATAATGGACTATGCTCCTGAAACTGTAAGCCAGTCCCCAGTTAAACGCTTTCCTCGTTGGTCATGATGTCTCTTCACAGCAATAGGACAGTGACTGAGACAGAGAGCTAACTGGGAATGGAGTGGACCTCTGACACCATAAAGCCCACCCTAGTGACCTAGTGACCTCCTCCAGCAAGGCCATACCTCTTAATCCTTCTCAAACACATCTACCAACTGGGGACCACACTCTATGGAGGCCATTCTTCAAATCATCACAACCAGCTATTTGGAAGAAGGATACCATGGCCTTCCTAGACTACATAGTGAGTCCAAGACCAACTTGGGTAATGTCGAGAGACCTGGTTGTTAGAAAACATTAAATTTAGAGATGAAAAAAATCAATTTAAGTTTAAAGATAAAGAAGGGGATTATGCTGGTTAAGGTCAGCTTCAGTTCAGGTTCAGTTCAGGTTCAGTGAGAGACCAGTGGAAGAGCAGGACCCCGGACATCCTGCTCTGTACGGGTGCATATGCGCACAGCCAAGAACCTGGAACCCTATGGTCTTTGCAGCTTTGTGAACTACCTACTATATCCAGTGGAGGGAGAATGCAGGGAAGGACAGTGGCAAAGGCTAGAGAAAAAGAGAAGGGTTCTGCTGTGGAGAAGGTAGGCTGTGCAGCTTGTGTTAAAACAGCAAATGTGCTGGGGTCACCGCACAACAACTGAGTTTCTGTCTAGCAAGGTGGAATCTGTGCTTACCCTTAGCACCACAAGAAGGCAAAACAAACCACAAAAAATAAACACACACACACACACACCCCGGGAGTGGGGAACAAATGAAAAGATACCTAAAATCCAAACAGATTGAGTTTTTGGTTTGTCTATTTATTTATTTTTTCTTTTTTTTGGCTTTTTGATAAGGGTTTCTCTGTAGCTCTAGCTGTCCCGGAACTCATTCTGTAGACCAGATTGGCTTAGAACTCAAGAGTTTCACCTACCGCTGTCTCATGGGTGCTGGGATTAAAGTCATCTGTCACCACCACCCAGGATGATTATGTATATATATATATTTTTGAGCCAGGATCACACCCTGTAGCTCAGGCTCCCCACCCCCACCCCAAACAGAACGTTCATTCCTGCAGGAGAAAGCAATTAGAGGGTGATGGCTACAGTTAGGAATCCAAACAAAGGAGTGGGCAGGGGCTCTTCCCTGGGAGCAGAGATGTCTATCTGTTCAGTCTATAGTCTTTAGGGGAGATTCAAGGAGGTTCTCAGCACTCAGCAAGGAGGAAGGCTGTGGTAGGTACCACTGTAGGGCTAGCCTGGGGAAAGGCACTCCTTACTAGGAGAGATTGTGACTTCAAATAAAGGTGCTGTGGCAGGAATTCATTGAACAAATCCCTGTGGAGTATTTGTCACTGCCAAGTTATGGATTCTACAGACAAAAAGTGACTTTGCCTGTCCTTCTGGAGTTTAATTCCAGTAAGGAAAGACACATATTGAATAGAATAGATTAGTGGAGTTTGGTGGCCTTTTGCCTAGCATGAGCAAGGATCTGAGTTCAATAGCCATCTAGCACCGAACAGGAAAGAAAAGCTGGCATGTTAAGTGACAAGTGCTAAAGAAGTAAAGGAAGGGATGTTAAAGAAATAAAGCAGTGGGGTTGGGGATTTAGCTCAGTGGTAGAGCGCTTGCCTGGCCCTGGGTTCGGTCCCCAGTTCCAGAAAAAAAATAAAAAAAATAAAGCAGTAAGACAGCACTCAGAGGCAGAGGGCTATCTCTGTAAGCTTCGGGCCAGCCAGGGCTGCATTATATACATGCTGCCTCAGACAGCGGCAATAGATGTCAATAGATGTCAAGGAGAGAGGGCTAGGATTTTAAACACTATGGCTACTGAGAAGACGTTCCTAGTTCTAAAGGAATGGCAGAGCGATGGGCAGGCTTGCAGAATGGTGGTCCCCAGAGCAGAACATTGGATTGGATCTGCGGCCAGGGTTCAAGGAGGCCAGTGCGTGCGTGCGTGTGTGCGTGTACGTGTGTGTGTACGTGTGTACGTGTGTGTGTATGTGTGTGTGTGTTGGGAATGGGAAAGAAGAAGTGAACTCCAAAAGCAGCCCAGGAGAGAGGTCACTTCAGCCTCTGGTTCTCTTGCAGCTTGGGTCCCTCCTCAGCACGTAGAAGACATTTGCTTGGCCGTTGGAGGATCTGAATCATGCTACAGTTATCAGAACCAAAGGGCAAGATCCAGCAGGAAGGTAGGATAAAGGATACTCAGTAAACAAGACCAGGCCACACTGGAATGCCTCTATTGTCAAATACGCTCCATCTTTTTTCTACCTTAACTATTTTTTTTTTTAAAGGCAGGTTTCTTGGCTGACGTGGAGCTCACTTATATAGACCAGGCTAGCCTTGAACTTACAGAGATCCATAAGCCTTTGCCTCCAAGGGAATGTGTGGTGTGTGTGTGTGAGAGTGTGTGTGTGTGGGGGTGGGGGGGAACTTGCGTCTGTGCTTGCGTTAGTGTGTGCGTTCATGCATGCCTGTGTATAGGTCAGAGGACAGTTTGTGGGAGTCACTTCTCCCTTTCACCCTGTGATCAAACTCAGGTCCTCAGCCTTGACAGGAAACGCCTTTACCTGATGAGCCATCTCGTTGGCCCTTTTATTATCATTTGAGATAGTTCATGCATTCCAGGCTGGCTTGAATTTGCATGGAGCTAAAGACATTAAACTTCTGATTCTTCAGGTGCATAGGTGTGTGTGTGTGTGTGTGTGTGTGTGTGTGTGTGTGTGTGTGTGTACCTGAGATCAAAGCTGAATTATCTCCCTTGGCTTCTTTCTACCTTATTGTTTGAAATAGGGTCTCACGGAACCTGGGGTAAGACAAGATAAAAATGCCTGAGGCAGACGCAGGCTGATTTCCAAGTTCCATGTCAGCCTGGACTACTTAGTGCAGTGGTTCTCCAGCTGTGGGTTGCGGCCCCCTCAGAGTCCCGCATCAGATGTTTACATTAGGATTCATAAAGGCAGCAACACGACAGTTATGAAGTAGCAAGGAAATAATTTTATGGTTGGGGGTCACCACGATATGGGGGACATATCTGATTTAGTGAGTTTCCAGTCAGCCAGGGGCTACAAAGTGAGACCTGGTCTTAAAGAAAGGAAAAACTGGAAATGATAACAAAATTTAAAAAGAGTTTTTCTCTCTTGCTTCTCCCCCAGGAGCTTTACTTTGGGAATTCCTTGGCGACTAGGGGTAGGTTACTTCATTCCTTCACGGGGCTTGCCTTTGCTTTCATTGGTGACCTCAGAGGTCAGACAGAAATGTCAACATCAGGATGGGATACTGTACTCTTAATTTTTGATCAGCATAAGCCTTGAGGCAGACACAATGTTAAAAGCAGATTATTAAAACTCAATAGAGCACTGGTGTGGGGTCAAACTAAGCTCTTTTCTACAGAGAAGATGAAAGGGCTGGGAATGAGAAGCACATGGACGTTCAAACACAATATTCCACTGAGCTTTGAATATGATTGAGGGCATAAGGTAATTGAAATGAAAAAAAAAAAAAAAAGAAAGAAAGACGGATGCGTTAAACACGGAGGGAAGCCCGCTGGTAAATAAGTCACCCACAGAGCAAAGTCTCTATCCGGTGGCTCTTTACATTTTTGAGAGGGCAAAATAGATTTTAGTCTGTCAAAAACAGTGAAGAATTCACATTTTTAGGACCAAGCCTCCCCCCCCCCCCCGCCAGTCTATGGATTTGTAATTTGGCTTTGAATTTGACCTGTGGCCTGCATGTCATGATAATTTGGGTCACTTTGAATATTCCGTCCCTTGGACAATAGCCTCTGCAAATGTTAAACGAATGCAGCTGCCGTGAGCCATTGGTCTATTTGCATCACAATACGACGGACTAAATCCACAATTAATAAACCATTTCCAGTTAGCAGTCACACGGAGGAGGAAATGAAGGATATTCATCCCGGGAATTGGAAAAAGCCGGGTTTCATTTGTGCCCTTTTGGACATAAAAGAAATAGTTCATGTCCTTCTTTTCTGTTTCACAGACTGGGGCTCACTTCGCAGCTCCGGCAGGCCTAGAATTTACCGTGTAGTTTAGGCTGGCTCAAGACCTGTGATCCCTCTGTTTCTGCTTCCCGAGGGCTGGGATTAAAGGAAAGGGCAAGCAACTGGCCTCAAATCTGACAAGTTTAGTAGATAGAAGCTAAGCTGGGCTACTTGAGACAATTTCACCAAATGCATGCGTGCACACACGCACGCGTGCACGCAATCATCATCGCCGCCAACGATAACAACAACAGCAGCAGCAACAACAAATCCATACATAAGAAATTCATTTACAATCCAGGCATGGTGCTGCATGCCTTTAATCCCAACATTCAGGGAGGCTGAGGGAGGCTAATCTCTGAGCTTGAGGCCATCCTGGTTTACACAGAGTTCCAGGACAGCCAAGACTACACAGAGAAACCCTGTCTTGAAGAACAAACAACCAAATAAATAAATAAATAAATAAATAAATAAATAAATAAATAAATAAAGGAAAACCAGTTAGGAACTGGAGAGATAGCTCGCTCAGTGGTTAAGAGCACTGGGTGCTCTTCCAGAGGGCTCAGGTTTAATTCCCAGCACCTACACGGTGGCTCACAACTGTAATTATGGCATCCTCACAGACAAAACACCACAGGAAAGAAAAAAATCTAAAAAACAAGAGGAGAAAAACATTTAGTCTCAAATTAGATTTTTTTTATTTTATTATTTTTAAGAAAGGATTGCTGGATTGGAGTTAGGGGCAGTTGGGAGAGTACAGTTTAGCATTCAGGACTCCCAGCACTGCAAAAACTTGGGTGTGTGGATCCAAACCTTTAATCCCAGCATTTGGGAGACACAGGCCAAAAAATCTAACATTCAAGGTTATCTTAGGTTACACGGTGGGTTTGAGCCACTACGCCTGGCTCTCTTTTTGAGACAGAGTTTCATGTATCCTAAACTGGCCTCAGACTAGCTATGAAGCTGAAAATGACTTTGAACTCTAGTTCTTTTGCCAAATACTTGCCAAATCCAAGTTTTTGGATTGCTGGCTCAAGCCACCAACCGGGTTTCACACTTCGCCAGTTCAGTGGGAAGGAGTTGTTGGCTTTTCATTTGTTCTTCCTCAATTTCACTCCGCTAGGGGTTCTTTTCAAGTCCGATTCGATGCACAGGGCTTGCACTGAAAAGACTTTGGTGCTCAGTGGCCTACACCTGTAAGACCAACACTCCAGAGGCGGAAAGACCACAATGTGGAGGCCTGCCTAGGCTACACAGGGAGACTGTCCCAGGAGAGAAAAAAGCCGCTGAAGTCTTTGGTGGTCAAGTACTCTAGGACTTTCATTTTACCTCTCATTCAACTTTTGAATGCTAGCTAGTTAACATATTGTAGGGTTCTTTGGAAAGATAGGCTCTACAGCATGCCAGGAAAGTGAG
Organism: Rattus rattus; assembly: GCF_011064425.1. Classification (NCBI taxonomy): domain Eukaryota; kingdom Metazoa; phylum Chordata; class Mammalia; order Rodentia; family Muridae; genus Rattus; species Rattus rattus. Next base: position 34,024,501 of record NC_046164.1, read on the forward strand.
GTTAAAAAAAAAATGTCAAAGAGAAACCTGCAGTTCTGCTTCCAGCCCCTGAGTGCCCACCTGCTGCTCCCTCTGTTGTAATGTTAACAATAGGTTCACACATTTAGATCAGGTAATGCTGGCCTTGAGTGCCACCAAGAGCTTTAAACTTTTAGTTGGTAGTTCAGTGACTACAAATTAAAGGTTACGAGGCCCACGTTTCAGGAAGGCATTTAAAGCAGGCTAAGAAGGCGTTTCAGGTGAGAAGGGACAGGACCTGGGACTCCTGTCCCCATTATAAGACACCAGGCGCTGAACATGGCTTTGCCTCAACTCCCGTAAGGACTGCATTTCTCCGGGTTTAGAGTTTGAAATTTGAAAGCATTTGCCTTCACGAAGCTTAAAATGACAGTGAAGCATAAAGATCTGTAGGCGGAGACTTAGATTTGGTTCTTGACTGAGAAAGGTCTCACTTTGTAGCTACGGCTGGCCTGATATTTGTTTCGTAGCACACACCTAAGCTTCAAACTCTCAGCAATCCTCCTGCCTCTGTCTAATTCTGAGTCTGATCCCCCCAATTTGCCAAGTGGTAGTTGATGATCTCGATCTCCTGGTGCTCAAGGCTTTCAAGTAGGCATGTGCAGCCAGGCCCGATCTCCCTTTTTGTATTGTTTTGAATTTTTTGGACTAGTGTCCCTAAGTAGCCCAGGCTGATCTTGAACTCTGGCCTCTAACTCTTGATCCTCTAGTCTCAACAGCATCCTGAGTGTTGGGATTACCGGTGAGAGCCCACACGCCAGGCCTGAACAGTATTTTCTAGGGCTTCAGCCTTATTTAAGAGGCCAGTGACAATACTTCTCAAGAGGGCAGTCAATGCCTGCACGTTTTTCTCTAACAACTACTATTCTCCGAGCACGCACGGGGAAGGCTGGGTGGAACTTTTGCTATTTGTTTATAAAAGAAAGAAGCACAGGGAGTAGGTTCCGCCCCTTTAATGAGCGTAAGGCGGGAGTGGGGGTCCAGGCGGATTAGGTGAGGTTCCCCCCAGGCGCTCCTCCAGGCAGGCCAGGAGTCCACATCGAGCCTTGGGGCCGAGGGGCGGGGCGCGCTCAGCGGCCAGCCCGCGCGCGGGCGGAAGGGGGCGTGTCGACGGGCGCGCGCGGACGGCGAGGGGGCGTGTCCGGCGGGCGGGCGGCGGCGGCGCGGTCCGGGTGCGCGGCGCAGCGTCCTGTGCTGGAATGTGCGGCTCCCGCGAGCTCGCGGAGCAGCAGCAGACCGAGCGCCGCCGAGGCCGCGGGCCCCAGACCCTGGCGGCCGGGACCACAGCGACGGCAGGACCAGGGCCGGCGGTCTGATCCCGCTCCGCGATCGCACACCGGGTCTCGCGGGCCTCGACGCCCAACTTTTCCCCGCTCTCCCTCCCCTCCCCCGAAAGTCCGGCAACAAAGAAAAGGAGTTGGAGCGACGGGGGCGGCGGTCCGTGGGCGCGCAGCTAAGAGGGTAGGACGCCGCGGACCCGGGAGAGCGACGGGGGAGGGCGGCGGGCAGGCGCGGAGCGGCGCGAGGCGCTGTCCAGGGCTGATCTGCAGATACTGTGGCTCGGGCGGCGCGGCAGGCGGGCGGGGGCGGGATCGGGTTACGGAGCGAGTCACGGGCTGGGCCGGGGGCTGGTGCGGAGCGGCGTGGGCACTGGTCCCCAGCAGAGCACGGGGCGGCTCTTCCGCACGGCGCTGGGATTCGGGGCCGCGGAGGCCGGAGCGCCGCTGCTGGTGACCGCGGTCCTGAAACTTCCCCCTCCGTCCTCCCTCGGCCTCGGGTCCACCGCCCCCGGCCCCGCCGCGGTCCCAGGCTCGCCGCCCCCTCCCCCAGTCGGAGCAGGCCCGGAAGGCGGCCACCCCGCTTGACTCAGCCCGAGGCACGGGCGGCGCCGCCGGCGGGCTGGACAGCGATTTCTGCGGCCCTCGCTGGCTCTGCGCGGTGGGGGAGCGAAGTTCGCAAACTTCCGGGCGCGGGGGCGGCGGCGGCCCGCGTGGGGCCCCTCGCAGCGACCGGGGGCCGACAGCCTCGGGAGGGCGCCGCGGAGCCCCGGTACAGGCCCGATCGGACGCCGGTAGCGAGGTAACTTTCCGCCGGGTCCCGGGCTAGTGCGGGCGGCGGGGGAGGGGGCTTCGGGGCCACGGCCCGCCGAGAGGCGCCTCTAGGGTGGTGGGCAGCGCGCGAGGTCAGAGCCCAGGCACCGCCCGCGGGTTGGTGGCGGAGAGGAAGCAAGAGGGCCCAAGTTTGCAAAGAGCTGCTTTGTGTTTGGTATTTTGAGAAAATGGCCGAATGCCTATTTCAGTTAGGAATGCCGCCGCCGAGGCCGACGCTGGTGGCAGCGGCACATAGGAATTCCATGCAACACGTTGCTCTCAGGCTGTGCTTGCACTGTCCGCCGGAGAAACGTGGACATTCCTTGGAGTGTGGCAACTGAGGTGCGTGGGGAGCTTTAAAGTGGATGTTGAGGTCCGTTGTGGAATCCGTGGGGCTGTTGAAGTCCGGGAGAGCGCTGTTTTCTGTGATGGCATTCGGGTTCAACTTTTTGTTGGGGCATGTAACTGAGCGAGCTTGTGTTTAGACTCTAGGTGAAACGGCCCGCTTTTTGTATTTTCGGTTTAAGTTTGTCTTTTAGATACTTTGTTTGCATATCTTGCCTTTAATAATTTGCAAGAGGGACCCTGAGTTCGAGTCTAGTACCTTTGAGGCTGGAGGTTTGAGACCATTTAAAAACTCAACTTGTTTTCAAGAAGGTGATCTGTAATGGCTTCCTCTAGGCAAGTAGGCCAAGTCAAGCACAATGCGCGTAAGTTGGTTGACGTGTTGAGTTGCACGACTCTTAGGGAGTTTTCTAACAACAAAAAGCTCTTTAAAACTTCCCCTTTTGTGGGAAAGGGGATCCGTAACCACCCCTTTAAATTAAGAGTCATCAAGAAAATAAGAATCTGCGACTTTTAAAAGTTTATTCTTTTAGAGTTAGTAGAATTCTCATGAAGAAGTTGAATTACAGTCTTGCAAATTTCTTGATGTGCTCAGTATAGACCCAGAATCGCCAGTGGGTGGGTTTTTTTTTTTTTTTTTTGGAGTTCTCATTCAGATCACTGAACTGTTGAAAGGGAGAAGTGAGAAAACAATAGTTAACTATTCAGTGCTTTGGTTATTAAAAGTAATTTTAGTTAACATTAAAGTTGTTAGCCAACCGAAAGAAGGTTGACACACTTGCATACAGGTGTAGATTTGATGGGTCAAAGAATTGTTTTTTTCCTTCTTCTGGGTTTAGGGGAAAGAGCTCATTTTTGTATGCTTTTGTGACTGCAATGAAGAGAATTGAAAATTAACAGCACCCTTGCCCAAGCCTACCTAGTGCTAGGATTACAACCACATAAAGAAAAGTAAAGTTGTTGTTAGATGTTTTTAAAGATTACATTAGAAAGACGCTTGATTTGGGTAATGGGGACTGGATTTAATTTAATTTAACTTTTTTTTTCTTTGGTTATGCTTTATCCAGCTACAGTTATGGCCACCCAGGTGATGGGGCAGTCTTCTGGAGGAGGAAGTCTCTTCAACAACAGTGGCAACATGGGTATGGCCTTACCCAACGACATGTATGACTTGCACGACCTCTCGAAAGCTGAACTGGCGGCACCTCAGCTCATTATGTTAGCCAACGTGGCCCTGACTGGAGAAGTGAATGGCAGCTGCTGTGATTACCTTGTTGGTGAAGAGAGACAGATGGCGGAGTTGATGCCTGTTGGAGACAACCACTTTTCAGATAGCGAAGGAGAAGGCCTTGAGGAGTCGGCTGAACTAAAAGGTGACCCCAGTGGGCTGGACAACATGGAACTGAGAAGTTTGGAGCTAAGCGTTGTAGAGCCCCAGCCGGTATTTGAAGCATCAGCTGCCCCAGAAGTGTACAGCGCGAATAAAGATCCCGCCCCTGAAGCACCCGTGGCGGAGGATAAATGCAAGAATTTGAAGGCCAAGCCCTTCCGCTGTAAGCCATGCCAGTATGAAGCGGAGTCTGAAGAGCAGTTCGTACATCACATCCGGGTTCACAGTGCTAAGAAGTTTTTTGTGGAAGAGAGTGCAGAGAAGCAAGCCAAAGCCAGGGAATCTGGGGCTTCCCCGTCTGAGGAGGGCGAGTTCTCCAAGGGTCCCATCCGCTGTGATCGCTGTGGCTACAATACCAACCGGTATGATCACTACACGGCACACCTGAAGCACCACCTGAGAGCCGGGGATAACGAGCGTGTCTACAAGTGTATCATTTGCACGTACACGACAGTCAGTGAATACCACTGGCGGAAACACCTGAGGAACCATTTTCCCAGGAAAGTCTACACGTGTAGCAAGTGCAACTATTTTTCCGACAGAAAAAATAATTATGTTCAACACGTTCGAACTCACACAGGTAAGAGAGCCTAAATTCTAGTTCCCAAAGTGTGACTTCTTGTAGATTGTGTAAACCGAACCCATCTACGATATGCTACCCTTTCCCAAGGGAATTGAGGGCTTAGAAAAGAAAGCTTACTGATTAACCTTGTGTAGTAGTGTAGTAGTAGTATACTGAAATGACTTTATATCCCTTCCTTTTTTTTTTTTTTTTTTTTGAAACAGAGACATAGCTCAGGCTGTCCTGACATTCATGGTTGGCCTCAAGTTCAGATCCGACTGCCCCTCCCCCCACTGATAGGATTAAGGGCCTGTACCACCACAAGGGGCCCCTCTTCCATTTGAAACAGGATCTCTAGTAGCTCAGACTGGCCTTGAGCTCACTGATCTTGTAACTGAGGATGTTTAGTTTCTGATATTTCTGCTCCCACCTTCTAAGTGGTAGGATTGCAGACATGGCATGTGCTGCCCCTGTGTCTGGTTTATGAAGTCAGGTGGAACACAGGGCCTCCTCATCGACACACAAACATTCTGTCTGCTGAGCCTGTGTCACCCCTTGCCCATTTTCTGTCATTTACTCTGTGTATGAGAAGTCTGCCTGATGGTCTATAACTGCACCATACGTGGGCAGTGCCTGCAGAGGCCAGCAGAGGGCATTGGGTTTCCCAGGACTGGCACATAGGCTGGTGCCGTGTGTGTGCAAAAAACCGAACCCTGGGCCTTCTGCAAGAGCAGCCATCCCCAGCCCAGAGTAGAGACACTGCCAGTTGAGCCATTTTCTTAAAAGAGCGAGCAAGCAAGCATTTGTTCTTTTCAAGTATAGGAGGACTTCTTTTCAGAAAATTAGTTTTCGCTCAGCATATCCCAATCCCTACAGGTTTTGAGGACTTTGTGGCCTAGAAGTGTAAGTCTGTGTAGGCTTTCATGTTCCATCTCCTCACTCACACCTAAAAGAGACGTTTCAAGGGGGCTGGAAAGATGGCTCAGCCATGAAGAGCACTGGCTGTTCTTCCAGAGGACCTGACCAGAGTTTAGACCAGAGAAAAGCTTATCCTGGAGATTCAAGTATGACCTTGGCTGCTCTGAACTCCCCCAAACTTTGCCTGTGTCACCACGCCCCATCCTTGTTTTGTAAGACAAGGGTTTGTTTCAGTAGTGGCTGGGGCTTGCTGCACTCTCCAAGTCTTGCTTCTTGAGGTTCTTATTAACAAGTCTAGGAAGATAGGTGTGACACAAAACCCTGGCCAGCCTAGAACTCACTCTCCTGCCTCAGCCTTCTGGTGCCTGAGACATGCGAATGTTTATCCTGAGAAGATGGGTATACTTGGTTTGACTTGCAGGTTTACATCTTGCTTGAATGTTAGAGTTGGTTAATTTTTTAAAAAGTATCTGTCATCCTTAGAATGGTACTTTGCATTTTGTATATTTGTACAAAAGGGAAGGAGTGTGCTTAGGGAAATTTTAGAAATGATTGGAATTCTGCTCTGGTCTTATGGTAAACTTTTGTTAAATGATTTTTTTTTTCTTTTCTTTTTCCCTTTTCTTTTTTTCAGAGCTGGGGACCGAACCCAGGGCCTTGCGCTTGCTAGGCAAGCGCTCTACCACTAAGCTAAATCCCCAACCCCAAATGATTTTTTTTTTTAAGATAGAATTTATTATATATGGGTACACTGTCTCTGTCTTCAGACACACCAGAAGAGGGTGTCAGATCTCCATTACAGATGGTCGTGAGCCACCATGTGGTTGCTGGGATTTGAACTCAGGACCTCTGGAAGAGCAGTTGGTGCTCTTAATCACTGAGCCATCTCTCCAGCCCTAAATTATTTTTTTTTAAGAAGAATTATTTACTTTATGTTTATTGAGTACACTGTAACGGTCTTCAGACACATCAGAAGAGGGCATTGGATTCTATTACAGATGGTTGTGAGCCACCACGTGGTGCTGGGAATTGAACTCAGGACCTCTGGAAGAGCAGTCAGTGCTCTTAACCACTGAGCCATCTCTCCAGCCCCTTGTTTTGTTTTTTAAACTCGTTTGTGACTGCTTGGTGGTGCTTACTTTGAATCCCAGTGAATTCCAGGACAGCCAGGGCTACACAAAAGGAACCCTCTCTAGGTTAGGGTAGACTGGAGCATAGGGTTGGGGATGTTGGGACAATAAAACAAGAAAAACTCAAGACTGCTATTCTAAAGAGCAAACATTCTAATCCAATCCGCTCTACAGATACACTAATGTGTTACACACGTGCAGTAGGAAATTACTAAAAGGCTTTCAATTCTGAAAGGGGACATTATGATTTTTTTCCATAAGACTAGGAAACTTTGTGTACAGTAAGAGCACTGTAGTTCCTAACAGCAGTGGTCTGCAGTCCGAGCCAGGGGTTCTAACTGGTGCACACACAGACCGTGGCGCTCTGTGCATTGAGAACCAGGACTAGACTGCCAGAAACACCTCACATTTTATTTTATTCTTAATGATAGTCATGGCTGTCCTGGAATTCACAGAAATCCCCGTCTTCGTCTCCCAGCTTGTACCACTATATCTGGCTGAGATTTTGATTTAGTTTTTCAGAAACATTTTATTGCCAGATGTTTGAAGCCTGTTAAAGGGAGAGCTGGTTGGGTCTTACCCCATGCTGAACAGATTGTATCAGCCAACTGTTAAACTAACTTCATCTAGGCTATCTTATCCAGAAGCCATATGTACAGCGTGCTGCTGTAACAACTCTCCTTAAACTTGACACTGCTGCTTGTGCAGACGACCGAATTCAGTTCCCAGCACCCACAGCTTAGAGCTGCCGCCTGCCCTCAGCAGGTACCTGTGCACCCCCACACCTGGACTCTAGACACCCAGACAACCAAAATCAGACCTGGTGAGACAGCTTGGCTTCTATCTCAGCAGAAGGAGACAGACATCTCTGTTTGAAACCAGTTTTTATTTTTTATTTTAGGGTTTTCTGAAACAGGGTTTCTCTGTGTAACCCTGGCTATCCTGCATCTCCTCCTGTAGACCAGGCTGGCTGGGAACTCAGTGATCCCCCTGCCTCTGTCTCAGGTGCTGGAGCCAGCCTGGTCTTGACATAGTTCTTTTAGCCTAACCAGGCCTACATAGTAAGGCCTTGTTTAAAAAAATTGGGAAAAAAGTTTAAAATCTTGGTGATGACTAGAGGTAAATCTAGCATTTGGAGGCAGAGAGCTGCACCTTTGAGGGTCTGTCTGTCTGTCTATCTCCATCTCCATCTGCATATCCACATCCATATATGTAGTTGCAAATCAACCAGGTAACATAGTGAGACCTGGCCACAAACAAAAGTGGTGAAGAGTAAGTATTGAGGGAGTAACTGAAAACCATGGTTCACTGTGCCGTCCCTGTTGGTTCATGCTAACACTGGCCATGGAAGACCATGTGCAGGGTGCTGTGGGCACTACTGCACTCTTAGGTTTAGTCGCTTGATTTACTAGTCAAGTATGTATTTATACTTCAGAACTGTTAGGTTGCTGAGGCCTTCAAGAGGTTTGCAAAGCCACATTCGGTCAGTTCCTCTTTCTGTGGTCCTAACACACAGAGGCTGAGGCTAGGGGATCTTTTTTAGTTCAAGGTCAACCTGGGCTTCATCACAATGAAGCCTGTCTCAGAACCAAATCTGGGTGGGGGTGAGAGTCGGGGTCAGCCCTACTAAAGAGCTAAGCTATTTTCAACAAAAATTTGATTTTTTGTTTGAATAGTTCTAATAGGAAAAAAAACAAGAAAATTTTACTTTTCTTTTTAAGATTTTATTTTAAGCTAGTGTAGTGGCCCACACTATCCTAGCACTTTAGAGGCCTATGCAGGCCTGATCAATAGGATTAGCCAGTTAGGTGGTGAGGCCCTGTTTTGAAAAACAACCAAAGATTTTTAGAGAGTGGGAGTGGAGACACTTGTACCTATTTCCTAGGAAGGAAGAAGTCTTGGTTTCCCCCACAGAATTGTTATTTGTGTAATTGTAGTTTGAGACAGGGTTGCTTTTTGTATCCCCAGCCTTCCTGAGCTTGTGTAAACAGGCTGGCGGGAACACTGCAGAGATCCACCTGCCTCTGCCTCCCCTGGGTTAGGGTTAAAGGTCAGTGGCACTATGCTCTCGGCTTCTTTAAGTTTTAAGTTTTTTCCCCTTGAGTGTTTGCATCTCAGTGCAGGCGCCTTAGGGCCACAGGTGCTGGAGCCCTGGGAGCTGTAATTAGGCAATTGTGGGCCACCTGCTGTGGGTGCTGGGAACTGAATTTGGTCTGGGAAGCCTTGTGAGCTCTCTTAATGGAAGGCCTCTGTCCCACCCACCCCCACTTCCTTAAAAGATTTATTTTGTTCTTTGTGAGTGTGTTACGTGTATATGGGTGTCCTTGGAGCTTTAAGAACATAGGATCCTTAGAGCTGAAGTTACAGGTGCCAGTGAACGGGGTATTGGGAACCCAACAAACTCGGGTCTTTGGAAGAACCTGTGTTTTTAACTGCTGAGTCATCTCTCCAGGCCCCACACTCTCTTTTAAATAGGATCTCGCTATTTACCTCAGGTGGAACTTGAGTTCCGGATTTTCCTACTTTAGCTCCTGGGTAATGAGTATGTGGGCATGCGAGCTCACAGCCGTTTTAATGGCCCTTTTACATGAGTGACAGTTACCCCATTACATGACTTTGAGCCTTTAGCTACCCTTTTGTTGTTGTTTTCGTCATCATTAGGGAGGATCATTAGGGTTTCTCTGCTTATCTGTGAAGTTCACAGAGATCGCCGTCTGCCTAAAAAAACCTGCTGCTGATGGCCTGAGGCTTTCCATGTTTGAGCGGCTCTAAGCCGAGCTGCCTCTCCTGACTGCTTCATTTCTGAGTGTAGGAATGTAACTCTGTCATTAGTTTGATGTTGGGGTTGTTTCTCCTTTGGGCATTAATGTCTATGTCAGTTTCTTCCTTCTTCGAGTTTTGGGACCACTCAAATCATCTTTGTTTAATGTGGAACTCAGGTTGACATATTTGGCAAGGCCAAGTGCCTTTGCCTGCTGGCAGCCTTGAGACCCTGAGTCGTCTTAGCGTAGCTGGGCTGGTGGTGCAGGCCTGTAATTGAGGCAAGGCAGGCAGTTCATGAGATCAAGGCCCGTCTTGGTCTCAGAATGAGTTAAAGGCCTTGGGTAACTGAGCCTGACTCCACATAAGATGCTTTTGTTAGCACTGAGTCTCTGGCACCTTCAGCTGTCCTTGTACAACTCTAACGTTAGATCACTCTTCACGTTTTATTATTTCTAGGTACTTAAAGGTAACTCCTTGAAATGCAGGGTGGTATATGGTCAAGGCCATTATCCTTGACATTCTAGAGGCAGAAGGAACATCTGCTTGTCTGGTGCCCAAGGAAGCCAGAAGAGGGCCTCAGACTGGAACTGAAGTCATGGCTGGTTGAGTGCCCTGTGGGTTCTGGGCACTGAGCTGTAATTCTCTAAGAGCAGGATGGGATTGCTTTTAACTGAGCTGTCTCACTGGCCCTGGTGACCTCCTTTGGCGTCATGCTGTGCAACAACTCATAGCTGAGAATGTCTCCAGATCCTCCCTTCCTCCCCAGTGTATGGATGTGTGGGTTCGCTCTACCACTCAGATCTAATTTATACTTACAAAATGGAGTTAACTGACTGAGTCTGCCAGGAATGGGAGAAGAGTAATTTTGATCAAAGCTGCTGAGCTGTGGTTGTGGTGGCTCCTTCCTACCTTCTCGTCCTAGCTCCTGGGAGGCTAAGGGAGGAGGGTCAGTTCAGTCATCCGTGCTGGTCAGGGCACAGGTCTGTTACCCTAGGTGTGTACTGGGAGTCTGAGACCGCATGACCACAAGTTCATTGCTTGTTGTCCACTTTCGACCCTGTCTCAATGGAAACATGGGAATCCGCTGGGGATACATAAGCCTGTATTTAGGCAGAGACAGGAGGATGGAGCCTTTCTTTTGCTAGCTTGAACTGCCCAGGAGAATCTGGTCCAAAAACTGAAATAAAACCCAGGCAGACCGACCCCCAAATGCCGAAGTTGCCTAAAAATGTGTGTGAGAGAGGAGTTACAGTGCTTAGAATTTATTAAATTTATTAATTTATTTATAAACCAGTGCTTGGGCTTATTTTTACATATTAACATCTCAACACTGTCATTATAATTTTGCAGGAGAACGCCCTTATAAATGTGAACTGTGTCCTTACTCAAGTTCTCAGAAGACTCATCTAACTCGACACATGCGTACTCATTCAGGTTGGTAAGAGATGGTGACTGCCAGCATTTCAGTAAATCGTCATTTTTATTTCACTGTTGAAAACTACCTTATGAAAAGCTTTCTTTTAGAACTGAAGTTGAATTGCTTATAACTTACTGTTTTTGGAGTTTGTTTTTTTCTTAGATGTGTTCTTATTACATAGCTACTGCTGTGTGGAACTCACAGATCCACCTGCCCCTGCCTGGAGGTGTTAGCATTGAAAGCCTGTGCCATGGTGCCAGGCAGACTCCGTCTTAAAAAAGCAAGACCATAATGGGAGGGTAAATATGGGTTCTCTTAGGTGGGACTCTAGAACAAAACAGAAGTGAGTTTATTTGCATGCTTTTTCTGTGAGGGCTTTGTTTTTCTTCTGAAATTTTATTAATAGTCCGTGAGTATTTTGTTAATAGTACATGAGTATCTTATTAATAGTACATGAGTATCTTATTAATAGTACATGAGTATCTTAGTAGTACATGAGTATCTTATTAATAGTACATGAGTATCTTATTAATAGTACGTGGGTATTTTGCCTGTAAGTGCACCATGTGGGTGCAATGTGGTTTCTGTGGAGGCCAGAAGAGAGTGACAGATCCCCCCTGGGTGCATTGGAGTTTATGGGTGGTTAGGAGACTCTGGGTGCTGGGAACTAAACTTGGGTCTGAGCAATCTCTTCTGCCCAAAGGGTTCCTAATATTTGTTAGAACTGGGGAGAATTCTACATAGTCCACAGGTTAATTTATCCCATTTTCTTTTGGATTATGTGTGTGATAAAGTCCGGGGCTGGGTGATTCTCATTAGTTAAGATGAGAGTACATTGCTTTTCCAGAGTACTAGGGTTTGATTTCTAGCACCATATGGTGGTGGTTCACAACTTACTCTCTCGAACTCTGGTCCCAGGGCATCTAATGCCCCTTCTGGCCTCTGTAGGTACTGCATGCATATGATGCACAGGAAAAAAGGACCTCATAGTACAAAAACAAAGGATTGGCAGTGTAGCCTAAGCCTCCCTCATTCTCTTCCCATCTCAGTTTCTTTATTGCTTGTATTATGACATTTGTGTACCTGTCCTCTTCCCTCTGTCTCTTTTTGAGGTGGTCTCATGTAGCCCAGGTTGAGGATTCTCTTATCTCTTAGTACATAGCTGAAGATGTCTTTAAATTCTCGGCCTCCTGCCTTCCCCTCTGAGGTGCTGGGGTTAGGCATGAACCCCAGTTGAATGAATTCCAGTTCAGTGGCGCTAAGGGGACTAGTGTACAAAATAAATGTTAAAAAAAATAATGGGGGGTTGGGGATTTAGCTCAGTGGTAGAGCGCTGAGCGCAAGGCCCTGGGTTCGGTCCCCAGCTCCGAAAAAAAGAAAAGGAAAAAAAAAAAAAATGGATGATCCAGTTCACTGACTTACCGCAAAGTCATCACATAGGGCTATAAGGTGGCTGAAATAGGGTCACCGCTCTCAGTGGTCTCTGTTCTCAGGACATAGAAAGACCTAAAAGCAGATTTCGGGGGGCTGGGTAGATGGCTCAGCACTTTAGAGGACTTGTGCTCAGTTTCCAGCACGCAGGTGTGGTAGCTCATAATCGCCTACAGCTGCATGCACTCAGAGAACCTGATGCCTTACAGCCCCTGAGTGAAGTGGCTATGACCCCATGAGAGTTGGGGATGAGCACTGAGCATTGCTTTGGTTTGCTCCAAATGCTGACATTTTGAGAAGCTTGCCCACGAACTGCCACGAACTGAGGTTTCTGTGGCACTTTGTCGCCTCTGAGGCCTCACTCCCAGCGGGTTGGAGCCTAAGGGTTCCTTCTGAACTAGCAGCAGCTACTGGTCTGGAGCTGATGATGCTAACTACTGAGTGCTGTCAAAGGTGGAGCCAGTCCCCAGGAACTATTGCTGAACAGGTCCACTTCCCCATATTCTAATACCTTTTCTTTGCCACTACCTTGGCTGGGTGTGGGCTAGAGCAGAGGTTGAAGCCTTATTAAAAGCAGGCTGTAAAAAATTTAAGCCTACATCTGAGGGCATCTTCATGTATCTCAGGTATAGAAACTTACGCAGGAACACCCACATACGCAAAAATAGTAAGTAAATCTTTTACAAAGGGTATGTTTTCTACATGGCCTAACGAGTAAGGATGCTTGCTGTCAGTCTGATTCCCCAGACCTGTGAGGAAGGAGAACCAACTCCGTCAGGCCAGCCTCTGACACCTTCACAGTTCTGTTGTGCCCTATTGCCCCAACACAGACATACATGCAAAACTCAGATGTTGCTGGCAGCTGGTACACAGCTGTAATTAGAGTTGAGGCAGGAAGAGGGTTGGAAACTCAAGCCGGCCTAAGCCATAATACTGAACTATCCCAGGCAGCATGGTGAAGCTAGCCTTAAAATCTAGGGGACCAAAAATAAATGGTCAGCCTGGCATATCTTAAAAGACTTTTTGGTGGTGACTGGCTTGAATCTCTCTATCCAGATTCAGAATACAGAGCCCTTAGGGCACGTGTGCTAACTTCTCCATGTTTGCCCCTGGATAACAAGATTACCTTAGCCTCTCAAGATGAGAAGTTAGAATTTAGTTCCCGACCCACCTTTCCGCCTTTCTGTGATGTTCTCCGAGCTCTGGGTGGTGTAATGCAGATGTCTTATTCAAGGCCAAGCACGTCCTCCTCATACTCTGGCCAGTTGAATGGCTGAACTCTAGCTGCAGTAAGCATCTTGGCTAACTGGATGTAGACATAGGTATTTAGAAGGCAGTTTGGGACATGACTGTTAAAACAGTAGTGTATGCACTATGACCTCCCTGGTACTGGGCTCTTGGTCAGAGTTACAGTATCTATTTTTTTTTCCAAGACAGGGTTTCTTTTTTTTTTTTTTTTTTTTTTTTTTTTTTAATTTTTTTTTAATTTATTTTATGTATATGAGTACACTGTCGCTGTCTTCAGACACACCAGAAGAGGGCATTGGATCCCATTACAGATGGTTGTGAGCCACCATGTGGTTGCTGGGAATTGAACTCAGAACCTCTGGAAGAGCAGTCAGTGCTCTTAACCGCTGAGCCATCTCTCCAGCCCCAAAACAGGGTTTCTTTGTGTAGCTCTAGCCATCCTGGAACTGCAGTACCAATTTTTAAAATCAAGTTTAATTAATTTATTGTGTATTGTGTATTCTTGAGGCTGTGCCATCATGGCTTGTGTATAGAGACTACAAGGGGACAGCTCTGCCTTCACTGTGGGTCTTGTTGGCGAGAAGTGCTGTCTTGCTGTTTCCTTTTTTTTTTTTTTTTTAAGAACTATGTTTCAGAGTGCTGGCATTACAGGTGGCACACGGACTGGGTTTCATGTAGGCCTGAGGATTGAATCCAAGGCTTGGTACTGTGTTTTGGGGACAGTCTCAGGCTGGCCTCTATTGAACTCTTTCCCCCAGACAGTCGCTGTGATAGGTACCACCAGGCCTGATCTGCCCTCTTGTTCTGCCCAAACTTTTCCAGCGTGCAATTACAGGCCATGCACACTGCATGCTTGCACGAAGTTCACACTAATCACATTACTATTGGCAAGACTTTGTCCCTCTCCAGGCCTCAGAAGAAACAGTTGTAGAGTTCATTGGCTTTTCCTGATGATTTTTTTTAACTGCTGAAGTGAATTTTTTTTTTTTAAACCACTAGGCCACCAGTCTACATCCAGACTGTATGTTAAAGCAAATGTTTGTTTCCATTAGAACATTACTGCCAAGGACACTGTAGGGAAAGTGGAGGAGGAATGTATGTGCTGTGGAAACTGTCCACACCTTTCTGCAGACTTGAGTCAAGCCCAGGGCCTTTCCCTACTGACTTACATTCTTTAATTTTGTTTTTTTCCCCCCATCTTTATTAACTTGGGTATTTCTTATTTACATTTCAGTTGTTACATATTCAATTGTTATTCCCTTTCTCGGTTTCTGGGCCAACATCCTCCTATCCCCCCTCCCCTTCTCTATGGGTGTCCCCCCCCCTCACTTACATCCTTAGGCTTTTTTTTTCCCTCCACATTTTGAGATAGGCTCGGGCTATGGTGCCTATATTGGCTTCAAATACAGTGGTCCTCTTGCCTCAGCCTCATGAGTAGCAGGGATTACAGGAATGTGCTAACATGCCTAGCTGAAACTCTTAATTTAGCATGGCAAGAGTTTCACGTGCTTACTTACCTAATTTGTTATACCTGAGGAGGCTTGAGGGAGATTCAGGATTCGTTCAGCAGACATTTCTAATGGTGTAATCTATAATATTGTCATAGTTAAGCTTTATGTCTAATTTTGCTTGTGGAAAACTTGGATAATAATGAGGATGTTTGAAAGATTAATTTTCATAAATGTCAATTTCCATTTCTCTACTATGCTTTCCACTGGACCGGTGGGGTATGGATACCCATTTGGTAATATTTACTAGAGTGTGATCTAGTTGGGTATGTATTCAGGTAGAATTTTTTAATGCTTTTAATTTTGGAGTGGGTGGGGCCTGATTTTATTTGTGTCTGTGATTGTGACTGTCTGCTTGTGTTACACACCGTATCTATTTGTATGCCACCAATCAAATTTAGTTTCTTTGCCCTTTTTATAGAGTAAGTTGAGAAAAAAAATCACTTAAGTTTTCTAGTTGACTTAAGCCTTATATTTGCTTTAAAACAGTCTCTGCTAGTGGGAAACCGAGCTGGGTGCAGCTTTACTCTCTGACCTGGAGGGATGGGTCAAGGTTATTCCCTCTAGCTAAGGCAGAGCCTTAAAACTTAGACCTCTCGCCTGTGACTGAGACCCAGACTCCACTCCCAGGGTTACCTTACAGATGTGAGTGTTTCTTACTGTGTTACGTTCTACTTTTTTTTGGTTAAGAGAATTCTAGAGGGTGAGGAACAAAAAAGTGAAAGCATTTTTCTCTTAGAGTTGCTTTGTCCCACAGACAGCGCCAGAGGCCCTCAGACCGCCAGCCATGCCTGCTTTCTGTGGAGCCTGGTCTGTAGTAGAGCCATTGAGCTGCCTCTAAATGGTTTTGAAGATAATGTTGATTATTCCTCCAATTGATTTTGAGAATCAAGCCTCCATCCCAGAGAGGGAAAAGTGATACAAATAAATATGGGAACTAGAAGGTGCATGAGTCTTTCCTACAAGTGCTTTGTGGTTATTTCACATTGATAACTCCTGAGGATAGTTTCATGTTGACTCTGTCTTTTATCTCTGACATCTCTTCTTTACCTTTAGGTGAGAAGCCATTTAAATGTGATCAGTGCAATTATGTGGCCTCTAATCAGCACGAAGTGACCCGACACGCAAGACAGGTTCACAACGGGCCTAAACCTCTTAACTGCCCTCACTGTGACTACAAAACAGCCGATAGGAGCAACTTCAAGAAGCACGTCGAGCTGCACGTCAATCCTCGGCAGTTCAACTGCCCCGTGTGTGACTACGCGGCCTCCAAGAAGTGTAATCTGCAGTATCATTTCAAGTCCAAGCACCCCACCTGCCCCAGCAAGACGATGGACGTGTCCAAAGTGAAGCTGAAGAAAACCAAAAAGAGGGAGGCTGACCTGCACAGTGACGCCGCCGCCAGTGAGCAGACAGACACAGAGCAAGGGAAAACCAAGGGGGCGGACGCGTCTGCGAGGAAAAGTGAGAAACCTGTAAAAGGTGTTGGAAAAGATGTTCCAAAAGAGAAGAAACCCTGTAGCAATGCCTCTGTGGTGCAGGTAACTACCCGAACTCGGAAATCAGCGGCGGAGTCTAAAGCAGCAGAGGGAAAACACACAGATGGACAGACAGGAAGCAATGCAGAAAAGTCCTGTAAAGCTAAGAAGAACAAAAGGAAGATGGACGCCGAGGCCCATCCCTCGGGTGAGCCTGTGACTGAGGGGCCAGTGACAAAGAAGAAGAAAAAGACGGAGAGCAAACCCAAGACCAGTGGCGAAGTGCCAAAGGGCAGCAGAGTGGAGGAGAGGAAGGCGGACAAAAAGCAAAGTGCTTCCATTAAGAAAGGCGGGAAGAAGACGGCTCTCAAGACTAAGACAGCTAAAAAGGGCAGCAAACTTGCTCCAAAGGGGGTGGGGCACACAGAACCTTCTTCCTCGGAGATGGCTCAAGGAGGGGAGTCTCCAGTTCCTGCTCTCACTCAGGCGGTGGTCACCCCATCAGGATCTACTCAGACCGAGCTCTCTTCTCCCATGGATATTGCTCAGACAGAGCCTGCCCAGATGGACGTCTCCCAGACAGGGCCGCCTCAGGTGGAGCGGCCTCTTCCTGTGGAGCCTGCTCAGTTGGAGCTGTCTCCTCCTCAGCCTCCCCAGGTAGAGCCACCTGCCTGTGTGGAGCCTCCCCGTCCCGTGGAGCCTCCCTGCCCCATGGAGCCTGCTGAGATGCAACCGTCCCCTCCCATGGAGCCTTCCCAGGTGGAGCCTCCTCCTCATTTGGAGCCCCCGCTTCCCATGGAGCTGCCTCAGGTGGAGCCGCCTCCTGTGGAGGATGGTCCGAAGGAGCTGCCTTCTGTGGAGCATGCTCAGACTAAGGTTGCTCAGACAGGTCCTACTCAGGTGGGGGCTGTTCAGGAGGAGCCCCTTTCTGTCTCAGAGCCACCTCAAGTCAAGCTAACCAGAAGGTCATCTCCCCGGAAAGACCGTGCCAAGGAGAAGTTGAGCGTGCTGAGTGAGATGGCGAGGCAGGAGCAGGT
Source organism: Rattus rattus (assembly GCF_011064425.1). NCBI lineage: Eukaryota > Metazoa > Chordata > Mammalia > Rodentia > Muridae > Rattus > Rattus rattus. The sequence goes on from NC_046164.1 coordinate 34,041,836, forward strand.
TCTTATTGAGGTTGGCCTAGTGCCTGTCAGAGATAGCCAGCTTCTGAAGGCCAGCAAGAGCGCACCGGACCTCCCAGCCCCACTGTCACCACTGCCAAAGGGACACGTGAGAAGAGAAGAGACGCCCAAGGACCAAGAAATGTTCTCTGACGGGGAAGGAAATAAAGTATCCCCTCCTGAGAAAGGAGGACCAGAGGAAGCTGGTGAGAGTCGAGCTGAGCTGGCTGCTCCCATGGAATCTACCAGTGCTTTATCCTCTGAACAAAGCTCAAATGCACCACATGGTGAAACCTTACACAGCGAGTATCAGGCTGACTCCGCTGCGGCTTGTGAAATGGAAGTGGACACTGAGCAGAAGACAGACAGTGTCCCTCTGAAAGACTCGGCAGTAGAGCCAGTGTCACCTCTTAACCCAAGAGTGGACCCTGAAGCAGCGGCACCAGCTGTGGTGGCCTCCCCTCCTATCACTTTGGCCGAGTCTCAGGAAATTGATGAGGATGAAGGCATTCACAGCCATGATGGAAGTGACCTGAGCGACAACATGTCTGAGGGGAGTGATGACTCCGGACTGCATGGGGCTCGGCCAGCACCACAGGAAGCTACGTCAAAAAGTGGAAAGGAAGGGTTGGCTGTCAAAGTAACTGAGGGAGAGTTTGTTTGTATTTTCTGTGATCGTTCTTTTAGAAAGGAAAAAGACTATAGCAAACACCTCAATCGCCATTTGGTGAATGTGTACTTCCTTGAAGAAGCAGCTGAGGAGCAGGAGTAGCTGATCCTCAGGAGAAGCACAATGCGGACTTTGTAAGCATGCCTCTAATTTTAGTTTGACTGTAGACAAATGTAAGTTGCTTTGGTCAGTCTCCAGTGCTGTCTTCAGCAACATTCTTTTTCTTATTTAGTGGTTGTTGGATAAATCTTAGCAAATTCTAGAGAGTTGGTGTAAGGAGACAGATACCTAACCAGATCATGCAGTCGGGTGCAAGGAGAAGGGTAAGATGGTGGAACACGCCACTGTCTGCCTACAAGTGTTTTCTGTCAGGTTTTCTGTTCTTTTCACTGTAGTTCCTAATTTTTAGTTCTTGTTTAGATTGATAAAAATTGGCTTAGTAAATTACTTGAAGAATTTGCCTGCTTTATATAAATAAGTTAGCACTTTACAGTTTCTTTAGAGATGAAAAAGGATTTAAATTGGAGAGAAATTCCCTACATTGGACATTGTATCTGTCCAGGTAATGGCTTCCTAACTTGCTATCAATATTTTGTGTTTATATGTTAATCATTATAAAAAGTGATTTTTGGTATTTTTTACTTTGGTGCTTTTCTGGCTTAAGATGTTGCACATGGTTCTTGTTTTTGTTTCTTTAACCTATGCAGTTAATCTCCCTTCCCCAGAAACAGCGTTGTGTTAAATAGTAACACTAGACATATATATGCATGGTTTTTGTTTTTCCCTTTTTGGAGGGATGCTTTTAGGCTTGTTTGCAAAGGGCCATTTTCCTTTTCTTTGCTGCAATTGTCTTTTTTGCAGAACAATAGTGTGTGTGCAAGTTTATAAACAATGGAACATGCAGGTTCAATCCATTGTTTTGGGTTTTGTTTTATTATTTTTTTTATTTTAAATTTCACCTCTTACCTATGCCAGGATTAGTTTCATATAAGTTATTTTGAATGGTGAAGAAATGTGTAATTCCACAGCTTTCCAGTCTGATTGATTTTATATATATATATATATATATATATATATATATATATATATATATATATATATATATTTGGCAGTAAGCCATTAGATGCATATTGAACAAAATTTGTCTCGAAAATCAGCCATCAAGAGTTTATTTTGCTGTTTCTAGCTTATTACAGAGTGATCATCCTTTGAGGAGTTCTCTTCAGTAGATGGTTGGTGTTGGGATCATCTCTACTGAGTAGATATTTGGAAGCAGCAAACCTGGTAGGAGACATAATTATCCTTCAGACTGTAGACTATCAGCTGTGAGAAAGCCATTATGGTCACATGACTAGTCTAGTTTAAGTGCTGAGTCCCAGCAAGCAGCTGCTGCTTCTTCCAGTGAGTACTGAAAAGGCTGGTGTTAACTAAGTACAGTCCGGATTTTAAGTATCACATTTTCTCAGGGATCTCCACAAATTAGTGGGTGTCCTCGCTGTCCCTGTGAGACAGCCTCTGTACAGGAGAGGCCTTAAGTGATTTGTAGCTGTCCTGGCGTTCCTCTGGGGACACTGAGAAACTGCATGTACTCCAGAACAGGTTCTCAGGGTTCTCCAGAGTTTGAAAGAGCCCAACATGGACTTTCTTACTGGTAGTAGTAATTAAGTGTGATCCCCGTAGGGATTTGTGACATTTTGATGGAATAACCTCTGTGTATTTCACTTATTTTACCTGGCGATCTCTGAGCAGGCTTCAGATTTTGACAGTTCATGAAAGATATGACGAGCATTAATGTGTGGGTGAAAAGCTTGGTGAAATTCTGAGTGAAGTTTTAGTTAAAGTTGGTTGAACTTGGAATTGACTGGGAGGCCAAAGATTTAAAAAGCAGAAGATTCTCTCAAGACACAAGTTGTGTGATGATGGTGTGTGTTTTATGTGTGTGCATGAGACTTTGTAAATGTTGAATTCTAGGCTCCGACAATCATTGTAGTGCAGATCAGACTGCAAGTATTTATGTTTTAAATTTAAATTATAAAGCTAGTTAAGTCTTTCTAACAACTAGTTTTAATGTTCATGAGCAGATGTTTGCCTACATTACCTTTTCAAGATGTTGAGAAAGATGCTTTGCAAGCACAGGTTGGAGGCTGGGAGCTGGTTGGTTCTTACTAAGGTTTTGTGAAGTCTTTGTTGCAAAGGAAAACAATGCCTTCTGGGGCTTGACTAGTTTTAATCTAGTCTTTAAGATTAGAAGTTAAAAAAAAACAAAAGCAAAAATGCAAAGGAAATTAAAACCTCATTAAATTAGTCTTTAAAAACATTGTTACACAAAATTGAGTACAACTTTTGAGGGCTTTCTTCCAGAAAACAAGGACTTGGTCCTCAGGCCTATATTAGGCCTGACCCTTGGTGCCATGTAAGTGTACTTAAAGTCTTTTCAGTGGAAAGTATCTTAGCGATCGGAACTTCTAGTACAGTTGGGAGTTCTTCCATTTGAAACTGATATTTGCATGGGATTGTTTGAATCTTGTTTTCTAGTCTCTCCCCCATCACTACCCTCATAGTCTCAAGGTAGATTTTTTTTCTCTTGATAAAGGAACACAAAAACGAACATCTTGTAAATTGATATTTAGTAACTAGTGGTAAACGTGAAATGGTAGAATTCTTTACAGCCTAATCCTAGGTAGCCTTAGAGCAATGTATCTTAATTATTTTTGAACCTGTATTCTCCTTGTCTTTTCAAGATATCTTAAGTTATATTTTCTTTTTCAGAGCTGCTTTTTATTTTGGGGCTACTTTTTTTTAAATTGAGGCGTAATTCATAAGACTACACTGCTTTGACGAGACTTTTTACAACTTAGTCAGGTTGTCTTTGTCCAGTCTTCCAAGAAGGGTCATTTTACTGTTTTAGATTTACTTTTAAAGTCATGGGTTACTTCAAATGTAGAAATGCAAAGTAAAGCCCAAGCTCACCTCATCGGTTTCGCTCTGAATGTGGACAACGGAAGGAACGACCTACCTGTTAGCATCCTGTTACTCGTAAACTGAAACGCTGAAGAAACTCCGTTTTCTTTGCAGAAATCAAGGTCTATCTGAGGTTTCCTAGCTGCCTGAGCACATGAGGTGAGCTGATGTCTTAGTTAGAACGATCTGACTGTAGATTCAGTGTGTGTCCTGCTGGCTGAGGGCAAGCGAGGGCTTCTACAGCTGTGTGTATGTCCCGCAGGCTCCCCTCAGTTACTGGACTCTCAGAACTGGTCTTGTGACATCACAACAATGCTTTGCGCCAATTTTATAAACCTTTACAGTGCAATATGTGTTACTTTCCTGAGGCAAACCAAAGGTATATTTCTCAAGGTTCTGCTGCCTTCAGCAGCATTTGATGGAGGATTTTTTTTTTATACATTTGTAACAGATAGAGATGAAGCAGATTGCAGTTTGTTTTTTGTTATTTTTTTTTTAAATTGTAAACCATGTACCAAGTTTCTGGTCAAGACTGTATAGGATAAGTTGAACGTGATTGCATTCTATTAACCGATATGAGTGTGTTTCCTATGCATATAGTTACATTGAAATAAAGTTCTAAACCATCAGACCTTTGTTTACTGGTGTGTCGAGGAGCCAACATCACAAGTGTATTGTACCGTGGTATTCTCTTTAGCACTGAGGATCAAACCCAGATCTTGTTCACTGGAGGCAAGAGCTCCATCCCTGAGCTGTCTCCATAGTGTATTTAGAGTTTGTAGGAGCTGTCAAGATGGATTGGATAACGGAGAACATGGCCAGTAGGGTCCCTGTGGCTCTGGGGTCACCTTCACAGAGAGATGTCCTTCCAAGCAGGTGGAGATTAATATAGGAAGAGTTTCCTAACGTAGTGCGGGCCCTGGCTGCGGAGTCGGAGCTGATGCTGGGCTGCGGTGCTTTCGTTTGCAGATCTTTAGGTCCCAGACGCTTTGAGGAGTTAAGTTTTACAGAAAGTAAAGCTTGCTTGTTTTTTAGTAAACGGGAAAATTGCAAAGCATAGATCGCGTCATAGTCTGGAGTCTTATCCAGGGCCATCCTGCCTGGGAGGCGGAGGAAAGCACTGATTAGAGGTGGGGTTTAATGCATGGCTGTCCCCCAGCATGGGCTTCCAAGCTGCTTGGCAGAATCAACACTCCATTAGGTAAGAGCGGACCTAACCGGCAGCTCTGTGCAGCCAGCGTCACGTCCTTGGAGCTGCCTGTGAGGCTGGGCTGCATCGGTCGAATGCTACTTCTGTGTATCTTAGTATTTTCTAAGGAAACTGGTAAATTCTAAATAACGTTTGGTCGTTTCATTGTCCAAGGGAGATGTTGCAGTGCAGTGGGTAGCGTCCCAAGGCTTCTCCCAAGTGTGGTGTCTTTGGGGGAGGTAGAGGTTAGGGAGAAAGTCAACAATTCCATTTTACTGGATGGTTCCTCTCTACACAGTGTGATAGCCTACCCACAAAGTGTGCCCTTCCCTTTGTAGTAGCTGGGCCTGATGACATTTATCTCAGTCCAGTTAGTAACCTGAGACCTGACAGCGTAAGGATATTAGAGATGAATTCATGACCTCCTGAATGACTCCGTATCAGCAATAAAGTACAATTTTTTTTTTCTTAATGCAAGTTACAAGGGACAAAAACTGGTTGAGTGTTACAAAATTAGAACCAGTCATTTAAACAAGCCAATTACACAGTTTGCTCTCGAGTTTCAGGTAAACAGAAGAGGGCAAGGCGGTGTCTGCCTGTCTTATTAATCAGGAGGCAGCACTGGGTTGAGTGTGATGCTAACTGTCTCCTTTAGCGGGGTCATTGTTTGAATTTTTGCATTTCACATTTCCTATGGCCCTAGTGTGGCCCGGACTGTCAGGATCTTGGCCGCCATGTTGTGCTCTGTCCGTGGTACTTGGCAACTTGGCAAGCTTGCTAAGTAGGAAGCTTTCCAGCAAGCAGGAAAGAGAGCAGCACCAGCAACTGTATTTCTCTGCGGTGGCAGTGGGACGCGAGGAGTCACACTGGGACACTTGCTTAGGTTTTGGGCGGCTTTGCTGAAGCTGAGGCAGATTCTGCACAGCATACAAATCTGGGTAGGCCCAGGGTAGAGTTGAATGAGAAGTTAAGCGGTAGTTGTAGAATTTCTAAAAGGCCTGCCCCCCAGCACAGCAACCTGAGTTGGATGCTGGAACGGACTCAACATGGTAAGAACTCTGCTGAAATTTGTCCCCTGACTGCCACAGGTACCTGGTGTGTGTACATGTATGTATACACACACAAACACACACACACATAGTGAGAAAAATGAGAGGGAGGGGCTATCCAACAGCAGCCTCTGGCCTTTGAGGTCTGCATCCACACGCATCTACCACAGATACCTTGGAAGGGAAGCAGTGCTGTAGAGATAGATGGCACAACAGCTAAGAGCGCTTGTTTCGAAGACCCAGGGTCAGCTGGCAGCCATGTGACTAAGGGCTTCTGAGGGTACCAGGTATGGTCGCCTACAGGCAAAATACATTTTTGCTTTGAGTCTCACTATGTAGCCCTGGCTGGCTTTGAATTCTGCCTACCTCTGCCTCTGTAGCATTAGGATTCGCATATGCTACCACACCCAGCAAAATAAAGCTTAGAATCTAAAATCTTAAAAAAAAAAAAAAAAAAAGCACTCTGGGCTGGAGAGATGGCTCAGCGGTTAAGAGCACTTACTGCTCTTCCAGAGGTCCTGAGTTCAATTCCCAGCAACCACGTGGTGGCTCACGACCATCATTAATAGAATCTGACGCCCTCTTCTGGTGTGTCTGAAGACAGCTACAGTGTACTCGGAGAAATAAAATAAATCTTAAGAAGAGAAAAGCACTCGTCAGTTAAGAACACTTGCTACTCTTCCAGACCATCCTTTGGTGACTGATAACGCCAAGGCCAAGAGATGTGCAAGTGGCACTGGATCATGCTTTGTGTCACTCAGTCACAGACACCCAGTCTACCACCTTGGTGGAAATGCCTCCGATGGCTACCAGAGCTCGGCACACGGAGCCGACTTGAAACATGCCCTATGATTTTGTTGCTGGCAAGTCCCCCTGTCCTCTGTTTATTCGCTTTTTAAACGTAGCCCAGTTCATTAGGTGTCTCGCCTGCTTGTACACCTGTGTGCCACCAGTATGCCAGCATGGGAACTGGGAGTTGAATGGCTGTGTGCCACATGTGGGTGCTGGGTACTGAACCCGGGTCCTCTGCAAGAGAAGCAAATGCTCCTAACCACAGAGCCGTCTCCAGCCTCCTCCCTCTCATTTCTTTAGAAGTGGGGGTGATTTGCCCAGGCTTTTAGGTAGTGTAGATATATGCAAAGCCCTTAGGCATGCGCAGTGCTGGCATTTAGGATACAGGAGCGCACAGGACCTGGAGAGATGGCTCCGTGGTCAAGAGCACTGGCTGTTCTCGTAGACGATTTGAGTTCAGTTCTCAGTACCTGTGTGGAGGCTCACAACTAATCCCAGGATCACATGCCCTCTTCTGGCTCTATGGTTACCAGGCATGCTGGTCTACGTACATGCACACAGGCAAAACATTGCATGCTGGGAAAAAACCCAAAGACATACAAAGAAGACACAGGGGCATTGATGATGTGCCACCCACGAGGAGTAGGAACCAGTTGTGTACAGGAGGAAATTCTGGAGGTCAGTGTAAATGCTACCAAGTAAACCTGAGTCTACTGTGGCTGTCTCTTGGCAAAGAGAAAACCAACCAATGAGCCCACGAAAACGTCCCCATCTCTTTTAACTCATCTCTCACCCACAACTCAACTAGACATCCCTTCACAGGGACTTGCTGAAAGTTTAAGCAGGATCTTGGCAGTTTTGTACTTCCAAATTTTGTGACACACAGTACATTCTCTAGCAAATCCAGTTGCTTTCCCGTGGCCTCCTTACCTCAGCTACTGGCCAGAGCATAACAATGACTGAGATTACACATTGTACCTTTTTCTTGAGGCAGGCTGGTTTTGAACTTGTGATCCTCCCGCCTTTGCCTCTCAAGGGATGAGATAACAAACACGAGGCACTGCCATGCCTGGCTTTAGCATTGTACCTATTCTGGCGTAACAAATTCAGACTGCAGGAGTCTTTGTCAGTGAGACTATGAGGGCCAAATAAATTCTTCCACTGGGCTGACAATTTCTGGGTAGTTAGGAATTAACAGGAAGCTTTTGAAACAGGGATTCGAGCAAGAGGCGTTCTGAAGAGAGTCTGGACACTTTAGGAATATCACCTGATCTTTGTCGTGAAGGGAAAAGGCGAGGTACACAGCCACAGGATGTTCCGTTACCAGCCCCTCTCAGGACAAGGGGGCAGGAGCATGAGGAGAGACATTTAGAGCAGCCCTGTCGCAGCAGTCTGCAGCCATGTTTTTGATAAGTAAGTGTTATGCGTTCACAGGTAAGACAGTTCTGGGAGGACAGCAGCTAAGAATGGAAATGGTTCTGTTGTTAACACAGGAGAGAAGCAATGGCCATGAGTAGGAGAGCTTGCCTCTGCTTGGGCACTGGGCATCTGCTCAGTGAGACCATCTTGGCCCAAGCTGGACATCTGCAGGAAGCCAGCGGACATCTGCAGGTTTGAAGGAGTGTCTGTGATCAGGAGGCAGGCACACAGGCTCACATCTGGTCTCTGCTCCTCTCTGGCTACCACAGGAAATGAATATGGTAAAGAACGTAAACAAATTTGGACTCTGGGAAGTTACACTTTAAAGCCCCTGGGATTGACTGTACTTGGACTCAAGACGAGTAAACAGAAAATGTGTATTTCTGCTACAGGCCCCTGTATTTTTCTACTGCTGTAATAAAACATCACAACTGAGGTAATCTATAGAAGGGATTATCTGGGCTTAAAGTTCTAGAGGGATGAATCTATCGCCATAACAGAAGGGAAGACAGGTAGCAGGTACCAGGCCTGGTGGCAGGAACCTGCTTGAGCTCACTACATCTCAAAGCACAAGCAAAAAAAGCAAACGAGGTGGGGTGTATCTTGAAGCTATCACAGCACACTCAGTAACATGCTTCTTCCAATGAGACCACTGCAAAGCCTCACCATATAGCCACCAACTGGGAACCAAGCATTGAAATAGCAGAAACTAGAAGAGGGCACATCTTATTTAAAGTGTGCAAACAATAGGTCTGGCATGGTATTTTGAAGTTGAGCCTACATCTTGAGTATATGAGTGCACTGTTGCTGTCTTCAGACACACCAGAAGAGGGCATCAGATCCCATTACAGATTTTTGTGAGCCACCATGTAGTTGCTGAGAATTGAACTCAGGACCTCTGGAAGAGCAGTCAATGCTCTTAACCACTGAGCCATCTCTCCAGCCCTGAGCCTACATCTTTATATTTATATTCTCACCTTTTTCTATATGTTTGTGTGTGTGTGTGTGTGTGTGTGTGTGTGTGTGTGTGTGTGTGTGTGTGTGTGTGTACATGTTTTGTCTGCATGCATGTCTATGCATCATGTACATGCGGGTGCTGAGTTCAAATGTGGGGCCTTTGGAAGAGCAGATTGATTGATTGATTGATTGTTCTGTACTGCATGTATGCCTGCAGGTCAGAAGAGGACACCAGATCCCATTACAGATGGAGATGGTTGTGAACTACCACATGGTTGCTGGGAATTAAACTCAGGACCTCTGGAAGAGCAGTCAGTGCTTTTAACCACTGAGCCATCTCTCCAGCCCGAGCACATTTATCTTTTTTTAGGTAGAGTCTGTGATATTTCAAGCTGACCTCTACTCTGTTGCCCAGGATGGCCTTAGATTCGGATCTCTGATTCTGATTTTACCACAAGGCCTGGGATTACAGGTGTGCGGCACTGTGCCTGCTTTAAGTGTTGCTGGGAGTGGAACCCAAGACTTCACACAGGCTAGGCAAACACTACCAACTGAGCTATACCCTTAGCCCTTCATTTCTCAGACAGGGTTTCACTCTAGACTTGAACCCATGGAGGTCTGAGTATTGAATCACTGACATGGGCTCTCATGTCTGGCTCAGGTTGCTAAGGTACCTTTTTAACTTTTGCCCCAGCATCCACTCCCCCTTGCTAGAACCCTTACTGTTCCCATCTCCTCCTATGCCTCTTAGCTCCTTTGTAGGTGTGGCCATGTGACTGCTGGACAGTGGCTAATGTGTGGAACACCCCATTTCCCCTTTTGAATAGGGAAGTTGTCTACTCTCCACATTCTGTTCCATTTCATGCTTGGGAAAATGACAACTTGAGTTGTCACCAACATCTGAAATGTCCATTTGTTTTTAAATGTTTTCCCTCCCTTAATTTTGTATGTATGTTTCTGTCTGCATGTATGGCTGCTGTCAGAGGCCACTGGATCTTGTAGGAAGCAAAGGAAGTCCTGTGGACCTTTGGGTACAGAGGCACAGCCATGTCAAGGACCCATGGGAGTGACACGGCCTTCCTGTGGAGTGAGACTTGGGCATGGCAAAGCTTCTCTACGGTTTGAGCTTGAATGTTGGCAGTGTGCAGGAACAGTACGCACTGCAGCTCCCTCCTTCATTCAGGGCGTCTGCAGTCTGAGCCTGCTTTTCTACAACGCCCTCCCGTGGAGACTGGCTACCCCTCCCCGCCTGTACATAATAATAAAGCCTGTGTTAGTTCAGGTTGTGTTGTTGTGTTACTGCTGCTGCCCCATCAGTGCCAACAGCCCACCCGGTAACGGTTCTTCTATGTGAGCTGCCACGTGTGTGCAGGGAACTGAACCTGGATCCTCTGAAAGAGCAGTTAAGTACTTGTGGCCGCTGAGTTATCCCTGCAGCTCCTCATTTCCACTTTGCTCTGCTTACGGTGCTATTTTGGGAGGCTGTGGAAGCTTGAGAGGGAAAGCCTAGACGGTAGAAGTAGGTTACTAACAAGCCTTTGGAGGTTACAGACAACTCCTGGCTCTGGTACTCTATTTCCTGGTCCTCCTGTCCCCTGCCACCATGTTCTGTTAAGGCCCTCTCTGAAATGAAATGTCCGGGACCAGGGGTTAAATGAATCTTTCCTCCTTCAGGAAGTGTTTGTTGGCTATTTTGAGAACAGTGTCTGTCGGTGAGAGTAGCTAACAGCAGTTTTAGAGTTCAGATCCTTGGGTGACTATATGGAAGGTGGCCGCTGTATCCATGAGGGTTGGGTTATTTCTTTCATTCAATTACTATGTTGCCCGCCAACCATCAACTCCAAATAAACAATGGAACTTGGTGTTCATGAAGATCTGAAGGAAGTAGGCTCCTCTTATGTATACTTGGGTCACAGACACATGTATACTAAGAAAGAATAGTTTTTATTTATAAATACTGTATTACATAAGCATAGTCTCAAGTAGTTCAAACAGTTGACTTTGAAGATCTTTAAAGGTGAATGATAAGTGTTCGAGTGTCTTTATTGTTTTTGTGTTTAGCACACTTCCATGTACTTCTGCATTTATATCCAGTGTGGCCCACATCTGCCTCACTCATCTGCGCTTCTTCAGATTGTGTATGAGGGATGGAGGCTTCTTGGTTTTATAGGCCACACTTTTCTTGATGCGCTGTCCTTTGACATTAACGATATATGGCAAGACAGGGGGGTGGACAGTCAGAGCAGTCCCTTCAGGTGTGTAAGCTCGGAGATGCAGTGTGCCCTCAGAATAAGGAGTTACTGCAACCCAACCTATGAGACATTCGAGAGAACATAAAACGTTGTTATCCATCATCTTAGTAAGGAAATCAAATCAAAGCATACAGGATTGGAGAGATGACTCAGCAGGGAAAAGTGCCTGTTAAATAAGACTGACAACCTCAGTTCAATTCCGGGAACTCACATACAAAGCTAGATATGGGATGCAACAGACCACTTAGTGGTTAAGAGTGTAAATTGCTCTTGGAAGAGGACCCAGACATATAGAAATCCAGTTCCAGGGGATCTGATGTTCTCTTCTGGGCTCTGGGGACCTGCACTCATGTGCACAAACACACATGGAATACATGAGCTGGTGTGTTAGAGCACGCCTGTAATCCTAGCACTTAGAGATAGAAGCAGGAGGATATGTGAGGGTTCCAAGTCAGTCTGGTCTACATAGAGAGTTTCAGGATAGCCAATCAATAGATGGTATCTAATGAAACTGTATCACAAAGAACAATAACCCAGATATGGTGAACACATCTGGATCCCCCAGTATTCCTCCAAGGAGATATGAGGTAGAGAAAGGGAAATTGGCTTGAAGCTAGTGGACAAGCTAGCTTGGATTCTGAATCTAAGTTATAAAAATAAGAAAAATCTGGCGCAACAAGTTGGAAGGTAAGAACCAACACACAAGGGCCGGAGAGATGGCTCAGAGGTTAAGAGCATTGACTGCTCTTCCAGAGGTCTTGAGTTCAATTCCCAGCAACCACATGGTGGCTCGCAACCATCTGTAATGGGATCTGATGCCTTCTTCTAGTGTGTCTGGTATATATGAGACAGCAACAGTATACTCATATAAATAAATCTTTAAAAAAAAGATCTCAACACACACTAAATAAGGTCCTTACAATTAAATAAAAATCATGAAATAGATTTATAAAAAGTACAAAGCCATTTTCAGAACAAGGTGCAAATATAATAATGAGTATATCTGGGGTTGGGGATTTAGCTCAGTGGTAGAGTGCTCGAAAGGCCCTGGGTTCGGCCTCAGCTCTGGAAAAACAACAACAACAACAAAAACAAAAAAGGACAAAATAATGAGTATGTCTTGGGCTGGAGATGTGTGGCCCACACCATGGTTCATAACCATTTGTAAAGGGATGCAGGTGTACACGCAGCAAAGCACTCATATCTAAACAAAAACCAAACCTTAAAAAAATTGCTCTTTCAGAAGAGAGCATGTTCCATAAACATGTTTTTTAAAATTGTATTTATTAACTTTATGTATATGAGTACACTGTCGCTGTCTTCACACACACCAGAAGAAGGCACTGGATCCCATTACAGATGGTTGTGAGCCACCATGTGGTTACTGGGAATTGAACTCAGGACCTCTGGAAGAATAGTCAGTGCTCTTAACCACTGAGCCATCTCTCCAGCCTGTCTACAAACATGTTTTCTTTTTTCTTTCTTTTTTTTTTTTTAAAGATTTATTTATTTATTTCATGTATGTGGGTACACTGTCGCTGACTTCAGAAGAGGGCATCGGATCCCATTACAGATGGTTGTGAGCCACCATGTGGTTGCTGGGATTTGAACTCAGGACCTCTGGAAGAGCAGTCAGTGCTCTTAACCACTGAGCCATCTCTCCAGCCCTACAAACATGTTTTCAAGTTAGTCCTTCTTAGAATACTTTTATGTCTGTGTGTGCATTTAGACATGTTTTTATCTGGTGTCAGAGTGCAGGGGCCTGGCCCTGGAGTTACAGGTGCTTGTGAGCAGGCTTCCTCATGTGGGTGCTAGGAATGAACCCGGGTCGTCTGTATGAGCAGCCAGTGCTCTTTACAAAAACTTTTAACGGGGTTTTTCTGTGTCTTCCTGGCTGGCCTGGAAATTCACTGTGTAGACCTGGCTCGTATTGATTCATTTGCCTCTGCCTCCCGAATGCTGGGATTAAGGGTGTCTAACATTATACCAAGTGCTCAGGCTGCCCTCCTACTTGAGGTAAACCTCCCGCCTTAGCTGAGTAATGGGATTATAGATGTGAGTTACTATGTCTAGGTTCTTCCCCCCTCATCCTCCTCCAACCTCTTAAATGCTGGGCTCATGGGTGTGTCACCACACACGGCATTTATTTTTATCCTCGAGTCTCAGGTAGAACAGACTGCTTTGAGCGCCAGCTCTGCTCTACAAGTCCTGGGATTTGGGTACATGCTTGCACATCTGGCTTATGCTCTGCTTTTGAAGAGTACATTACCAGGGCCAGGCAATGTGGGACATGTCTTTAATCTCAGCACTTGGGAGACAGAAGTAGGCAGAGCTCTGTGAGTTCAAGACCAGCCTGGTCTACAGAGTGAGTTCTAGGCTAGCCAGGACTATACAGAGAAACCCTGCCTCTAAAGGTACATTATTAGTCAGGGAGTGGTGGCATAGGCCATTAATCCCAGCACTCAGGAAGTAGAGGCATGTGAGTTCTAGAACAGGCTAGTCTACAGAGGGAGTTCCAGGACACAGAGGAAGAACCCGAATCAAACAACAACAGCAACAGCAACAGCAGCAGCAGCAGCAGCAACAACAACAACAGTACAATACCTGCAGAGGAGAACTTGATGTCAGCTACTGCTTTGGCCTCTCCACCTCCCTTTAACGTAATGTCTTCAGCAACAAGAGGGGGAAACTGGGCCATTCGTTCTTTCCCTCCCATTGGAACCTTCCAATAGAAAGAGATTTGGAATTTCACATCAAATTCCCTGTAACTGGAGTTGGGTATGGTGGCTCACACTTTGATCCCAACACTCAGGAGGTAGAAGGAAGTGACTCTCTCTGTGAGTTCAAGGCTGGCCTGGTCTATACAGTGGGGCACTAGACCAATCAGGGTGATACAGTGAGACTTTGTCTCAAAACAAAAGAAACCTCAAAACCCATCAGTTGTGGCTGAATATGGTGATCAAATCCATAATCCTACATTTGGGAGGCTAGGGGAAGGAGATTATCTTGAGTTTGGGGCTAGCCTGGGCTATAGAATGAGAGACTTTTTCCTTCTTCCTTTTTTTTTTTTTTTTAAATAGAATCCAATGATATCTTCAAATTTGCTAGGCAGCTAAGGATAAACTGAGCCTACTGCCTTTGCTTTGCAAATGCTAGAATTATATCATGCCTTCTGAGCTATCTCAAAAATCAAGACATATAAAAACCCCTCTTATATTGCATTAATAAGCATATTATGGTTAGTGATGCACAGGAAACTATCCTGTAAACACTGAACTGCTGAGCGCGGGAGCTCTATCAGAGATGGAGGCTACGGTCTCCGGGCCCAAGGTCCACATGTTGGGCACCGGCCTGACAGTGACCTGAGCAGAATTGCACTTTTATTCACACCAAAGGGGTAAGCATGGACTAACATCAGACAGTTAAAACAAGGCCCTTCCTTCCAAATACCTTAGTTGTTTTAGGTGTGAACGAAAGGTTAATCTGTGACTTCTTTAAATTTTACAGAATTTACTGTAGTTCAAGCTAGCTTCCTACTTGATGTACTGTTGCATTAAATAATAAAAAGGCATCACCCGGGGTTGGGGATTTAGCTCAGTGGTAGAGCGCTTGCCTAGCAAGCACAAAGCCCTGGGTTCGGTCCCCAGCTCCAAAAAAAAAAAAAAAGAAAAAGAAAAAAAAAAAAAAAAAAAAGGCATCACCCCTCTCTGTGCCAGGTACCGGTGGGCCACATGGCACCTGCGAGCTGTTCTCATCTTGGCAGACTCTCTGGCCCTGAACTCCTAAAACCTCTCCACCCGACACACTATGTTCCTGTGGTGGGTCGCTGCCACACCAGCCCCACACATCCAAATTCCCTGGCTGGCTGGGGTGCTCCGTACCTTTCTGTGGAACTCAGTTCAGAATCGACAGGGGCAACTACTAACATCCTAATTAGTAAGCCATACTAGATTAAATCCTCCAGTGGAATACTAAGTTAAATCTTCCATCTAACTGGGGCCCTCTGTTTGTAACATCTTCTACCCCAAGCTCTCTCCCTTTCCAAGTCCAAAACTCCTGCAAGTCCCTCTTCTCCTCTCTTCCCTCCAAAGACCTGAAAGTCCCGCCTACTCCTCGCCCAGTGATTGGTCCTCTGAAATCTTTATTCATTAGGGGAAGGTCCTTGCCACAATATACAGTCAAGGATGACCTCGAACTTTAGATCTTCCTGGCTCTATAGTCCAGGGCTGGAATTTGAAACATACATGGCTAACTTTTTTTCTTTTCGAGATGGGGTTTTTCAGCTCTGGCTGTCCTGAAACTCACTCTGTAGACCAGCCTGGCCTTGGACTCACAGAGATTTGCACAACTTTGTCTCCCAACTGCTGGGATTAAAGACATGTACCACCACTGCCTGGCTGACCTGGCTAAATTTTATGTTTAGTTTGGTGAGCACTGATACTAGCTGCTGCTTATGTACCTGTTATGTCTGAGACAGCCATTTTGTCATTACCACCCAAATACAAGTAACTCTTAAAACAGTCTCAAGCTGCAGGAGGGCTCAGTGGGTAAAGGGATTTGCACAGCCTACAGACCTTTGGTTGGAACTTTGGAGCCAGCAAAAAGAGAGAACTGACATCACAAAGTTATCCTCTGGCCTCCACATGGGGACTGTGACACAGATCTGGTATGGACATGTGCATGTGTGCGTGCACACACAGTGAAAGGCAAACAAGAGGCAGGTATGGTGGCCTTTTATCACACAGGAGGCAGAGATCTCTGAGTTTCAGGCCCCCACGGCTCTGTAGTAAAGTCCAGGATACCCCGGACTACACAGTGAAACTGACTGACTCGAAAACCCAAAGAACAAACATGAAAGAAAAAGATGAAGATTGCCCCGGGACTTAATGTTCCCACTTCTCATGGTGCATGATGCCTTAATACACAATACACTTACACATAACACAGAGGCATAATACATAGAGGAGCAGAAAGTGTGCCTGAAGTCCACAGCTTTGTTAAGTTGTGCTGTGGGGGAGACATCCAAAGCCTGGCGGCTGGCTTTGGTGTCTGATCTAGCTGAGCGACCTGGTGCATTTCTACCATCCCTGCATTTGAGAAGCGGAGGAAGGAAGTTCTTGACTACATAACTGGAGGCCAGCCTTGTGTTACATGAGAGGCTGCTTTAAAGACCAAAGCAAAAATTGTCTGTGGTCTATATGGGTGCAAGGCCCAAGGAAGCCAGAAGAGGACCTCAGATCCCAGGAACTGGTACAGATGGTTGTGAGCCACCATGTGGGTGCTGGGAATTGAACTCATGTCCTCTGGAAGAGCAGCTAGTACTCTTAAGTGCTGAGCCCCCTCCAGCCCCCTGCAAAGCTTCTTAATATACAGTGCATTGAATAATGGTGCATAGGGCCAGTCTTGCAGATAATCTGGAAACAGACCTCAGAGAACAGGGACTGGTGACTTTCAGTGGGATGGTAAGGGCCAAGCAGAGATTTAGCAATGGGACATGAAGAGCCAAGAGTAAGCTGGACATAAAGAGGGATATCCTGTGAGATGAGTTTCTGGGATTAGGAATGAGGTGGAAAAGCTTTTCTGCTCGGACCAGTGCTTCTCAGTCACCACTGACAGTTTAGTTAGTTCTTCATTGTGAGTGGCTCACATGTCTGCTGCGGGATGGCTTAGCATCACTCGGGACCTCCAACACTAGAGGCCTGCAGCACCCCTCAACTCCGACAAAAATCTCTACCTTCTTTTTGTTCTGGAAGTCAAAAATGTAGGCCAGGCTGGCCTTGAACTTATAGAGATCCATCTGCTACAGCCTTCAAATGTTGGGATTAGGTCTGTGCTATGACTTCCGGGACTTCTTTTGCCAGCTTTCCAATACACTTTTCTGCAATAATGTGGCTATCAGGCACTTGAAGTGAACTGTGTGACTGAGGAACCACACATGTAATTCTGACTAGAGCACTACATGTGGCTAGTGGACACCATATTGGACATTGCACTGCAGAGAAAAATACACTGCTGTGGCTTTTGTTGGCTCAGACCAAATACCCCTTTTCATGTAGAGCCCATTCCTGCTTTATAACTAGAACGCTTAACGACTGAGGTGAGACAGGAGTCGGCTGATGTGATCTGATGGTTCTCTAGAGCACAGGCTTTATCAGCAGGGGCTGGAACCATCCCAGGGCACAACTACTGCAACCATCCATGTAGCCATCAGATTGGATTGCTTACCAGCAGTAACTCCTGACCTGCGTGTTTCTCATATAGAGCATCTGCCTTGTCCAAGGAAGAAATATGAACGGGAAGGAAGTTGGAAGCCACAACTGTAAACCAGGCTGATTGATTTCCCTTAAGAAAGGAAGAAAGAAGTTATTTTACCAAACAAAAATCCTGGAAAACCTTTACACTGTAATGTATAATTTAAAAAAGAGAAATAAAAGTTGTGTATTTGGTACATACCTCTGACCCCAGCGAGGGAGGTAGAGGCAGGAAGATTAGGAGTTCAAAGACAACTCAGCTACAACATTGAGTTTAAGACCCACTTGGGGTAGAGAGACTCTGGGGGTACCAGAGACTCTAACTCGAAACAACAGAAAAAGGAAAAATAGAAATCAAATCAAGCTTTCTTTCAACTGTAAGCACTTATATTAATGTCTTAAAAGTAGGTATAATACAGAAATGATATATTTTAATGATTCCTGTAAAATGTAAAACTCAGGCTTTTGCAGACTTGATATAAAAAAACCAAACTGATAGGCGTGGTGGTAAATCTGTAGGAGGCTGAGGCAGGAGGATGTTGATTTCATGGCCAACCTAGGCAATATACGGAGACCCTGTCTTAAAGAACAACAAAACAGAACCAGAGAGATGGTGCAGTGGCTAAGAGTTCAATTCCCAGCAACCACTTGGCTCACAACTATCTTTAATGAGATCTGATGCCCTTTTCTGTCATGTAGCTATACATGCAAATAGAGCACTCACATACACAGTAAATAAATAATACTTAAAAACAAAGAACAACCTCCAAAAAACAACAGGCGAGCCTTGATGGGTTAAGCACATGCCTCCCATCCCAAGCCTATCACGATGACTTGGTGAAGGAGAGCCCGGGCTGACTGTCAAGCCCACCCTGGCCAAAGTACACGAAAAAGGCCGAGGGAAAGGATAAATCATCAGACAAAAAAAAGTGCAAACCAAAGGAAAGAGGGGAGCAAAGAGCAAACAGGCTGGGGTGTCAGACCCTCAGACTGCAGGTCTACCTAGAGGAAACAGAGACCGAAAATCAGAGTCCGGTCTCTGAGGACTAAGAGAAAGAAGTTAAGACCCACTAGCCACGCATCGTCTTCTCAGTGGTCCCCTCTCTTGTACAATTCAAAACAATCTTTTTATCAACTACTCTAGCTGGGAGTTTTTTTTAGTAGCTTCTGAAGCACTTTTAGGACAGGGTGTGGGGGCGCGAATCACAGCTCATCCCATTTTTAAAAGTGTAAATGGTTTTTTTAAGAGGTGAAATCATCTTCTGGTTGTTGGAGAGGCTGTGACTGTCTCAGCTGTCAGCATAACATCGTAGTGGCCAGTTTAATGTCCTATAATAAAAAGCATACTAAACTGGAATTTGGAATCTTCGTCATGCATCTCTGTGTGGAATATTTTCAGTTACATCTGGTCTCATGTTTCTAGAACTGTTTCTTATAAACCACACTGTGGTTCTTTCCTTGCCAGGGCTGTAAAGCCGTTGGTCATGGCAATCCATTTTCCTAACAGTTGTGATAATGTGCTGTGAAAGATGGCAATTCTGAGTGTGTACTGTATATGCATACAAGTATGAGTCAGTCGAAGTGCAGGTTCTGAGCGTTTGACTGTTGTGAGGCTGGAATGAAAACTTGCCAAGTTTGAGGCTGGAACATCACTGGATAACTGTCCAAAAAGAAGCACAATGCATGGATCTTCATATATGTCAACACAATATATGACAACACATGTTAAGAACTGAAATGTCTGTGTACTGATCCTCAACCAAAAAAATCTCAGTTGTGGAAAAAACAGAAACAAACCAAAAAACCAAAACAATCAAGGGAAAAAAAACAAAACAAAGAAACTAAAAACAAACCCCCAAAACCAACAAGATAGTTTTATATCTAGTATATCTAGTATTAAGAACACCAAGGAAGGGCAGAAGGCATGGCTCAGTAGTAAAGAGCCCTGACTGCTCCTGCAGAGGACCTGAGTTCGGGTCCCAGCATCTACATTAGGCAAACTGCCTGGAGCTCCAGGTGATCTAATATCCTCGGCCTCCATGGGCTCCTGTACACAAATGGTCCACAGAAACTCACATAGTCACAGACGTACACATAAAATAGGTAAATTAATTGGGCGGGAGAGATGGCTCAGTGGTTAAGAGCACTGACTATTCTTCCAGAGGTCCTGAGTTCAATTCCCAGCAACCACATGGTGGCTCACAACCATCTGTAATGGGGATCTGATGCCCTCTTCTGGTGTGTCTGAAGAGAGTGAGAGTGTATTCCATACATAAAATAAATAAATAAATCTTTAAAAAAAAAGAAAGAAAAGAAAAAACAAAAAGAAGTAAATTAATCTTTAAAAAAAAAAAAAATGCAAACCCCCAAAACCAAAACCCCAACCAAAAACCAAAACCACCAACAAGGAAATGCGTGTTCTGACTGTAACTCTGTAGTCCGGTTTAAATATTAACACCATGACCGTAATAGCATGTACAAGGCTGCTAGGTGTAAAGGCTAAGTTTTCAACATAGCGTGAATGCTAAAGTCAAGAAACATTCTTCAGCAATGGTCTGTAAGTTGCTAAATATATCCATGTTTTATTTTCCTTTTTTCTTCCCATTTTGGAAAAAAATGGAGCACAATTCCTGAAGATCCCCTAAAATAAGCTATTGTAAGTGAAGTAAGCAAAATACAGTGTCTTAGAGTATACAAAGTACAGATCTTACTGTATATTACCTAGGCCCTAAACAATATAGGAAATGAACAGTGTCCTGTCTTAAATGCTAAGCCAAAGTGCCAGTTGTTATGGCACATAGCTTTTCTTTTTAAATGAGTACACTGTCACTCTCTTCAGACACACCTGAAGAGGGCGTCGGATCCCATTACAAATGGTTGTGAGCCACCATGTGGTTGCTGGGAATTGAACTCAGGACCTCTGGAAGAGTAGTCGGGTGCTTTTAACCAGTGAGCCATCTCTCCAGCCCCTAAGCCCTATCTTTAAAAATAAAATAAAATTTGTCTAGATTTTAATTTTTTTTTCTTTTCTTTTTTTTTTCGGAGCTGGGGACAGAACCCAGGGCCTTGCGCTTGCTAGGCAAGCGCTCTACCATTGAGCTAAATCCCCAACCCCTAGATTTTAATTTTTAAAGTTATGTGTATACGTGTGTGTCTGTGGGGGGCTGAGTTCACGTGAATGCAGGTGCCCACTGAGTCCTCAGGAGTCCCCAGGAGCTGGAGCGGTGGTTGTGGTGAGCTGCTGCTCAGGGTGGGTCTGGCAGCTGAACTCTGTTCCTCCGAGAGAGCAGCAGCAAGTACTCTTCACTGGTGAGCCATCTTCTCGGCACCAATTTCACAGATTTTAACATAGTATTTCCTCTCTTTTTACTACAAAATTTTACACACATATAGAACAAGCCGCAATATTAGTCGTATCGATATTTTGTCAATTTCTTCATGTATCTGCTTTACTAAATTACATTCTAATACTTGGTCATTCTTCAATAAGCACAGACTTTCTTACCTGTAGGAAATCTACTCGGGCTATACCACCCAAAAATAGAACCATTCCGGGCTTGAGGACAAAGGTTCTTGGGATAATAGAATGTGTCGGCAAAACAATATCGATTTCTTTTTCTGTTAGAAGATTTAGAATCTGTAAAGCAAATGACAAGATTTATTTAGAAGACAAATTTTGTGATTTACTTACAAAATTACTGAAAAAAATTTTCAGACTTTACAGTAAACAAATTATGTTCATTAGCCACATATAAAATTTATATATTACCTCTAAATGAACTTTTATTCTACTCATTTCACAGCCGAGTTTTAAACAGTGGCAAAATAACTTCATAGGTGTATAAGACTTTCTTAGGACGGCATTATCCCCCAAGTGTCAAATTGGTATGTACCCCAAAATACTGTTGGCTCACAAAGAATAGACATGTCTACTCAGGAATCTGGGTAACAGTAGCTTCCAGCTGTACACATGGACAGTGTGATCTCAGGTCCTAAGGATGAAGCTTGCAAGTATCAAATGCAAAGTGGTCCATTTTCTACAGATCCCAGCTCTAGAAGCCTCAGGCAGGAGGACTGCCACAAATTCTAGGCTGGCCTGCACTACATGGTATTTTCAAAGATCTCATCTCCAACAACAAAAATGCCCCTCTTCTTCAAACCAAAACAAACAGCACAGTGGTCAACCTACATTAGGAACTAGTTCATAACTTGAAGATCCTCTTTCTCCTGAAAAATAGTCATCAGTGTCTGGAATCTCAGCTTGTTAGGATAAGAAGTTTATCTTTTTGTATTTTTTTCATATGTGTCTGTCTACAGAAGCCAGAAGAGGGCATTAGATCCTCTGAAATAGGAATTAAAGGAGGTTGTAAGAGACTGTGTGGGAAATGGGAACCAACTGGATTTGGTTCCTCTGGGCAAGCAACACTGTCTCCAACCCAACAAACAGCAGGCATGCTGAGATCTCTCCAACCACAGGACCAGAGTCTTTTAAGAGGCTGAAGAAAAACAGATTCTTCTAGGCTATGGAACCAACCTTGGTATCTATCAACAGAGGAATGCACACGGAAGATGAGTTTTATACAGACAGGAAGTTTGAGTAGCCATAAAAATGAAGTTACTTTTTTTTTTTATAGGAAAATGGATGCAACTGGAATATTAAGCAAAATGTGTGCACCACCATGCTTACCTAAGTATAGGCTCAATTTAATCAGACAAAAGCCAAGTCACCTGCGAGACACTGCGATGTGAGATCATGGCAGGACGGGTGGAATTAACCCTACTCAAAAAATGCGGTCACTTAGGCCATTTAGAATTTAAAGTATTTCAAGATCCGTCAGAGGAAATACGCACGATGTTTGTCCCACACATCCGTGAAGAACAATGGGTACAAGTTACTGGGAGACTTTCAGTGCAATGAGCAGAGCAGGCACACAATAGCTGAATATCCTGGGATTTCACACAACATTGTTCCAATAAGTTGTAACTCACCTCAGTTCAAACTATTCAACATCATGATTGACCTGCCCTCAAGGGAATCCAAGCACAGACTAGGAGGCTGGATCGAAATATTTGTGCTTTCTAGCCTTAAAATACGGGAACTTCTAACACAATGTTGATGCTGTAGTTTGCCTACAGCGATGGCAGCAGAGTGAATACAGAATTTGATGCACACATTCATCCTTGAACTATTTTCATAAAGAAACCGGAAAGGAGTTTTAACATGGAAGCACACCTCTTTGCTTGTTTTCTGCCAGTTAAGAGAGTACCTCTAAAATTAAAAGCAAATGTTTCTGAAAGAAACCAAATACATACGCAGTTTTCTTTTGTGATCCCAGGGGTGTCGTAAAACCAGTGGGCGTCTTTCACGTCCTCTGGGGTCAGTTCTGTTTGTTTGGTGTTTTTGCACACAGACACAACGGGTTCATTTCCCATGTCAAAGGCCAGCGAGTCAGCATCAAACTCAAAGGGAACCTCTTCCTTCTGCTGTCTGGAGTGCAAGAATGTTCTTCCGACCCTTCCTACAGCAAATTAGACCGAGGTTATCAGACATCCCGTTAATGCTTTGATTTTGGGTCATAAGAAAAAATATGTGCATTAGTGTTTTGCCTGAACTTATGTCTGGAAGAGAGTATCAGATCTTGGGAGTTACAGACAGTTGTGAGCTGCCATGTGGGTGCTGGGAAGTGAAACTGGGTTCCCCGGAAGAGCTTTTAGTGCTCCAAATGTTGAGCATCCTTCCAGCCCCAAGAAAAGTTTTTGAGATGGGTTCTCTATACATGGTTCAAGATGGTGTTAAACTTACGATTTTCTCTCCTCAGCTTCTACAGGAAACAGGTCACATATATATGTATGTATACATACACATGTATGCATTTATCTTGGTTGTTGTTTGTTTTTAAATCTCCTAAGAGTTGTGAGTGCAGGTATGTACCTGACATCCCTGAAGACCTACCCACTCTGAGAAAGGGTCTCACTATGTAGCTCTGGCTGTCCTGGAATTCTCTATGTAGAAGAGGCTGGCCTTGAACTCATAGAGATTCACTTGCCTCTGCCTCCCAAGTGCTGGGACTAAAGGTGTCCACCATTAGGCTGGGCTCTGAAGACATCTTTTACGTTTGCCTTAAGTAACTTGTCATTCAGACTATGTGTATGAATAAGAGTGTGGCTATGACGATACTTTTGCCTTCTTTTTAGAAGATAATGTGGGTCATCCTCTCCACAGTCAATCGTCTATTCAGTCAGGTGTTAAAAAACCCCTTTTCCTTTCCATTAATGAAATCAGATGAGAGATACCAAAGGGGTGGAGAACCTAGTCAGAGACCTTTACTGCCTTCACTAGTTTGGGTTTCCAAACGATAGTAGCCTTTCCTACAAAAAGCCCATATTCCAGAATAGGGAAGGAAGAAGTCTCTTCCCGGGAAAATGGCTAGCCCCAGCGGCTGCCCTGCACGGCTCTAAACAACTTTACACAGAGGAAGGATGCCTACCTACTATGTAATGCATACCTACTATGTAGCCATGCTTTTTCAGCTGATTGAGCTGACTTTGTTCGTGCTCACTAAGATCTTCTTCAGTTTTGCTCGCATCTTCTTGAAGCCTTTTTTGTCTTCTGAACATTCTGTAAGGAGTCGGGTTGCAAATAGGAAACTTCAGGAGGTTTAATGTGGTACCTGAAATACCAAGAGAGTAAATTTTTCAAAAAGAGTGTGAGAGAAGAAGACCAAACATTTCTGATTTATTTCCTTTAACTTTACGACAACCACTATGTGGTTATTCCATACTCTTTACAAACGAGAAAATAGCCCTGCTGATTGGGTCACAGGCTAACTCATAATCTAGATACAAATCTGTTTTACCCCAGCTTTCCTATTTATCCTCTATATCAGTGGTGCTCAACCTTCTTAATGCTGTGATCATTTATAGATACAGTTCCTCATGTTGTGATAACCTCCAACCATAAAATTATTTTTCGTGGCTACTTCATAACTGTAATTTTGGTACTGTTATCAGATGGAAATATCTGTGTTTTCTGATGGTCTTAGGCAATCCCTGGGTGAAGGTTGTTTGACTCCCCAAGAGGTCACGACCCACAGGTTGAGGACCACTGCTGTAGTACATCCAAGATAGTACGACCAGAGATAGCTTTAAGTATGAAGCGCCAAAGGGTAGCTAATCGAGTTAAACTCTGCTTTCTTTCAAGGGAACACACCTAATTCCTAAGACTATAACACTCCAAGTATGCATGTTTCCCCCTCCTTCCTCAGCTTCTCCCTTCAGACAGGCTCTTGCCTGGCAGCCTCCCTCAGGTTCTGCCTCCCCAGCGCTGTGATGACAGACAGTATCCCCATGCCAAGCTGTTAGTTTCTCAGAAAACTGGCATTTCTTCTTGAGATATCTTCACACACCATAGTGCATCAGCTCTTTCAGATGTGTAACTGTGCAAGAATGAGTAAATTTAGGGGGTGAAGAGTAAGATTGAGGGTAAACAGTCTTAGAGTAAAAAGAAAACGGTGTTGTTTGTTTATGGATCTACTCCACGGTAGCCTCCAACTATGTAGCTGAGAATGGCTTTGATTTCCTCCTGATCCTCCTGCCTCCTCCTCCTCCCTAGTGCTGGGGAGGATGCTGCGGACTAACTCAGGTTTCAGGTCTACTAGGCAAGCATTTCAAGCTTTATCCCCAGGCCTCTAGAAACATCTCTATTAGAAAACCAAATATGCATTGAATTTCCAAACGCTAACCTGCCCCAAGAGGTATGACCAAAGAGAGGATAAAGGGACGGCTTCAGGAAGCTCAAGGTAGACATTTAAGGGGAGATGTACTAGGTGCCTGGGTCAAATCTAATTTCTAAGCAATGGGGCCTCACCTGGCCAGGGGGAGATGGTGGCTCTGTCGATGGCTTCTGAGCCCTTGGCGGTGCAGTAATCAGACTCCAGGAGTGTGTTAAAGAGAGTGGACTTGCCAGCGTTCGTGGTGCCCACCAGGTAGACATCGCCGCGGTAGCGCCAGGAACGCTGAAGAGCAGAGATCAGTTCTTCAACTCCATAGCCCGTCTTGGCGCTAATCAGCCGCACGTCTTTGACCACTGTCCGGGACCTGGACGACGGATTCTGATTCTTTATCTCGTCCAGTGGCTCATTTCCAGTAGGGTACTGTGGTCCTCTATGACCAGGGGCCACCACGAGCCCGGCGCGGATACAGTCGTCCCACAGCCGCTGCCGCAGCCGCTGTAAGTAGCCGGGCGCATCCTGGGGCAGCAGGTCCACTTTATTCCCCAGCACGAAGAGCTGCTTGGGGCCCACCAGCTTGGGCAAGTCGGGCAGCAGGGCGTCCGGCAGGTCAAGCAGATCCACCATATAAAGCACCAGAGCGGGCCCCGGTTTCTGCAGCGCGGTGCTCACAATCTCCAGGTACTGATCGCGGCTCACCTGCAGGCGCAGGGCACGGCGGTGGTGCACCAGTAGCCAGCAGCGTTGGCACACGGTCCGCGCCAGGCCGCCTTCCGCCTGGGCAGCATCGCGGAACTTCTCGCCCGGCAAGTAGCCAGGCAGGCCAGGATGCTGGCAGTGGAGCTCGGCTCCGCAGCCGGAGCAGTAGATGCCGCTGGGCGGCACCGATGCGTCTGGAAGCTCCGGGACCGGCAGAGCCCGGAGGCCTGCCCGCAGTTTCTGCTGAAGCCGCTCCTCCCGCCGCTGCAACCTCTGTCGTTCTTTCTCCTGCTGCAGCTGCTGCAACTCCCGCAGCTCCCGCAATTCCCGCAGCTGTTCCTCAGGGGTCCGCTCCGGGACGTACTCCGGGAACAGAAAGCGTTCCTCGGTGTCGGTTCCTTCTTCACAGTCCTCGGTCGCCGTGGAACTAGGGGGAGCCCGGCGGCCCAGGGATGATCCACGCTGGCAGATGGTGGCCTCACACTTCCCCTCCAGGAGCCACCGTGCTGGGCCACGGCACGCAGCGGCTGGCGCGGGGCCCCGTAGGAGCCCGCACAGCAGCCTGCAACCCAGGCGCGCGGGCAGCATGTGGACAGCGCGAGGAGGGCGGGGCCTCGAGCGCGCACGCGTGTTAGCGTCCGAGAAACTCCCAGGACCAGACAACGAGGGAACTGTCCAACGGCGTGACCAAGCCTAGATCTCTCGCGATGAAAGCTCTGAGACCCGAGAATTCAGTCAGACGTGCAAAGGCTGGGTGAGCAGGTCCTCAGTGCTTAGCCCACAACCAGAGCCATTCTTCCCATAAATCTCTACACAAACCAAGTGTCATTTGTGCAACAACACTAAAAAACACGCAACAATAAACTTTCATAAACTGAATCCAACTTCTGGCTGAGAAGCTGTCTATCTTCAACGCCAGCCAGCAACCTATAACTCGCACATGCGTAATTCAAGCCCTGCCAGCCGTTTCCTATTTGCGCAGGCGCAAATCTCTCATTCCCCGCCCCCTCGCTTTGACGCCGAGGATTCTGGGAACGCCGGAGACGGAAATTACTTCGTCGGGCGCTCAGAGTTTGCTGCAGCGCTTTTCAACTCTAGTTTTGTGATTTCGAGTTAAGAGCTCCAGAAACCTTTGGCCAAGATGTATGACGCCGACGAGGGTAAGTGACCACGTAAGACACGCCTCCTGCTAGCCACTTAGGCGGGACGATGGGGGATGAAGGATCTGCGCCAGCCACCGCATCCCGTCCGTGGCGCGCGCCCGGCTGCCCGGCTCCTACACTTTAGCCCGGGAACGATGTAGGCTTTGCTAGCAGTGCATGCTCCACGTTCCTGGGTCAGGTTGACTGCTCCCTCTACCGCCTCCCGTTAAATCTGTAACCAGAATCGACGTAGCGTAGCTTATTAACATTCGGTTGTTTGATTGATTTCATTTATCATTTTAGTCGAAAAGCTTGAACTAACAGTTGAATAGCTTTTTTAAAAAACGGCACAGGGAATTGAGCCCAGGGCCTGCCGTCTGCACATAAGCTATTTCTGAGCCTTATATCTAGGCACGGGTAGCTCAATTTTTGATTACGTCCGTGTGTTAGACACTGTTAAACTCTGGACGTATTAGGGACAAAGAATGGGTTCTGGGTTGACATTCCTTCACACTGTTTTCAGTTTAAGTAAATTGACTTAAAAATGGCCTTTAAGTGGTTTCTTCCCACGAGATGACAGTTCTAGAATGACATGTAGTCCATTGTATTCCATTTCACTAGGACAAAATGGTTTCTCACTTTTCATACTTCACACTTCTTAGTCCTACCCACTTTATTTTCATGTTGTGTTTTTAACGCTCCCTCTCCTCTGATCAAAAATCGTTTTATTCCAGCTCTCATTTTTTGTAACTGTCTTTTACACCTCCCCCTCCCTTTTTCTCGAGGAAACAGTAGCTTCAACTTTTAAAATTGCCTCAACATCTCAGACCCATTCATACCTCATTAAAACCTATTAGAGTCGTTGTATTCTTTTTAGAGTTCTAACTTGAAGGAAATTTAGAAGCTTTAAAGCCACTATGTCATTTATTTCTTTATTTTGTGAGTATGTGTGTGGGTGCACACATGGAGTGTACCATGTAGGTCCTGGAGTTTGATCTCAGGTTCATGGTCCTTAGACTATATATTTCTGTACAGCACATTTCACTCTTCAGATATTTTTAACAGGAACATGACGCTCAGATAAAGCTTTCATACTGGACTGGAGATGTAGCCCGGTATTAGCTTTGCCTAGTGTGGCCAACACCTTGCAGTCAACCTTAGGCACCGAGGAAACAAGTTCATACTATTTGGAAAGTTGTACAGGGTATGGTGGGCATGAGTTGACTCTGTTTCAAAGTTTCTGAGTCAAGTTGGCTGGAGAGATGGCTCAGTAGTTAAGAGCGCTTGTTGCTCTTGCAGAGGACCTGGGTTAGTCTCCCAGAAAGTGCCACACATAAATCTGCGGGATCCAGTGGTCCATATCTGGCCACATGCATGCAAGAATGCATAAAGAGCTTATGCATAAAATAAAAATAAGACTTAAGAAAATCTGAGTGTTGCCAAGAGGGGCCTGGAGGACCTGCCTGGGATTTCTGACTGGAACACCTGTGAGTGGCTCTTACAGTTTGGCTTAGCAGTGAGTGTTGGGAAAGTATTAGAAGTTTTTTTAGTAACAGTTCTGGCCTTCAGAGCAAAGAAGTTAGACTTACAATGCCTTTTCTGACCCATGCTCTGAAAAACCATGTGACCTCATTGTAGCAGCAGGCTTTATTTCCTGGAGAGTTGAAAATGATGTGAATTCAAGGAGAGGATGTATAGACCCTTTATCTTTGTTTCTTGTTGAGGCAGGGTCTCATGATGTCTCTCAGACTGGTCTGTAATTTATGATGATCCTTCTACTTCTTGCTTCCTGAGTGCTGAAACCAGCATGCCTAGCTGACTCCTGATCTTGATAGTAGGAGGGTCACGATCTCTTAGACTAAGAGGGTTGGGAAACACAGTCATGGTAATCTTTGGAACATGTAGTCTGTATGGGCCAGGCTTGTTGGCACGTCTTTACTCATGGTTTAAGAGGCAGAGGCAGGAAGCTCTCTGTAAGTTTAAGACCAGTTCTTGTACAGAGTGTGTTCCAGCCAGCTAGGCTACATAGTGAGATCCTGTCTCTAAAAAGAAAAAAAAGTATGCATATACATGCATGTATGCAGTATACAGGTGAAATATGCGTATATAAATGTATGAAATGCTGCAGTCACAGACCACCCCAGGGTGTTGCTCAGCTATTTAAACCATTTTCTCTCTCATCATTGTCTCTGAGGCCTTGCTGGTTAGAGGATCTTGCTCCTGCTAAGCGCTACACGGACTTTCTGGAGCAGACAGAAATTGCAAATTCTCACAACTTAACTGAAACTTTGCTGTAAAATCTCTGTATATAGGAAGAATATTGATAAGACATTAATTTTCTGAAATTCTAGGAAAATGGGGTGAAGTGATTGCCTCTTAGCAGAGTGCTATTTATTTCATAGAGGTAACGTGTGGACTTGTGGCATCTCATGGCCAGTGAGCATAGTGTATTGTTTTTGCAGATATGCAATATGATGAAGATGATGATGAAATCACTCCAGATTTGTGGCAGGAAGCATGCTGGATCGTGATCAGGTAACTTTAGACCAAATGGAACAGCTTTAGTAGATACAAGATGGTGTGAGGTCCCGTTGTTCTGTTCCTTCTAGGTAGACCTCGGCCTTATCTGTGCTTGCTAATGTGTAAGTAACATATATTAGTTACTTCCAGGGTTGCTTTGTTTTATGCAGACAGGACTGTATGCAGCTCTGCATGCTATGGAACTTGCTGTAGGCTGGGCTGGTTTGAACTTACAGCACTCTTGCTTCAGCCTTCTGAGTGCTGGGAATCCTACAGGGACACCTCACCATACCTGGCTTTATTTATTTATTTAAAATATTCCACCTTAGAGAAAAGTTAAAAAATTCATTTATGTACTTCATTGAAGCCCTTAAATATTGACCTTATGCTATTCTGTTTTTTGAGACATGGTTTTTCTCTGTGGCCCTGGACATTCTGGATCTGGTTTTGTAAACCCCAGCCTCAAACTCAGAGACGGGTCTGCCTTTGCTTCCTTAATGCTGGGATTACAGGCATGTGCCACCACACCTGGCCTCCATAAGTTTTTTCTTTCTTTTTTCTTCCTTTTTTGTGCATTTTTCCCCAAGAAACATTGAAGAGTAAATAGCAGGCACTTTAATGTAATCACAGTATAGGAATTAATACTGATACAATAGCCTTATTTAACCTCCAGAATCTACATTTTTGCAAGTTATCTCACTAATTTTATAGCAAAAGAAGAAAAATTTTTTTCTCATCTTTTCCCCCCTGGACCTAGGGTTTCTACTGGAATTTATTTTGTCAGTTAGATTTTTGAGACCAGGCCTGAACTGGAACTTGCGAGTCCTCCTGCCTCAGGGCTCTGAGTGTTTCACGCTTTGTTGTTCTCTCTTTATTTCTTTCACTTTTATTTTTTGTGTTTATGCCTGTGTGAGTTTATGTCCACCTAGTGTGCAGGTGCCCAGGGAGACCAGAGGAGAGGGCATCCATGGGACTGGAGTTGAAGATAATTGTGAGCCGCCATGTGGGTGCTGGGAACTGAACTTGGCTCCTTTGGAAGAGCTGCCTGCTCTTTACCATGGAGCTATGTCTCTGCTGAACCATCTCTTCTGCCTCATACATTTTCTTCTATGTCTTATTTTTGTGCTTCCTTCAATCTGAAACAGTTTCTCAGTGTGTCCTCTCTTTTTTTTTTTTCTTCTTCTTTTTCTTTTTTTCGGAGCTGGGGACCGAACCCAGGGCCTTGTGCTTGCTAGGCAAGTGCTCTACCACTGAGCTAAATCCCCAACCCCGTCTTCTCTTTTTAAGATAAGAATCTGCTCAGTTACTTAGTACAGTATTCATGGATTGTAGTTTTTCTGGCTTTCCTTGTATTGCGTTTGGATGAGTCCTTTGGCAGAAGCATAGCACACTGTATTAGGAGGTGCACTTATTGTATTATTGGTGATGTTAATCTAATTCTGTTTTTTAAATTATTGTGAATGAGTAAAGTCACATCAAAGTTGTATTTTAGTCCAGATTCCAACCCTTTTCCAAGTGTAATTGAGCTGAAGTAAAACACAGAAAGGACACTCAAAAATAAATGACAAGATCGCCACACTGACAGTCACATATAACCTAGCAGTGGGAAATGCTTGGAGTTTGAATGAAGTTTGTTTACAGATCAAAGCTGCCTTATAGTTAGTTGTTATTTAATTATCCACCTTTCTCCCTCTCAAACATGCCTACAAAGAAAACACCCCTGGCTTTATGTAATGATTGACTCTCATGAGTCTTTGTTGAGTGGATTAAGTCAGCGGTTCTCAACTTTACTAAAGCTGTGACCCTTTAAAACAGTTCCTCTTCTTATGGTGACCCCCACCCATAAGATTATTTTCCATGTTGTTCAGAACTGTAAATTTGCTACTTTTATGAGTTGTAATATAAATATTTTTGGAGTTAGATGTTTGCCAAAAGGGTCATAACCCACAGGTTGAGAACTGCTGGATTAAATGAAAATGAAGAAATATGCTAGAAAACAAATTGAGTTGCAACTGATTATGAACTTAATATTTTTCTAGTTCTTACTTTGATGAAAAAGGCTTGGTCAGACAGCAGCTGGATTCCTTTGACGAGTTTATTCAGATGTCTGTTCAAAGAATTGTGGAAGATGCACCACCGATTGACCTGCAGGCTGAAGCTCAGCACGCTAGTGGGGAGGTTGAAGAGCCGGTAAGAAGGTTACTGCTCAGGTGAAGGAGAGCCTGGGTCCCAGGCCTTCTCTCTCTCGGTAGCTTCTGCAGAATACCTACGGCACCTCCACCGAGCTCTGCATTTATCTTTGTTAATGAAGATGTGCGTTTGTTCAGTGATGAAAAACCTTAATCTTTACTCAGATAGTATGTACGCTTTGGTTTGGGGGTGGACTGAAGGGCCTTATGCACACTAGGTAGAAATTCTACCCCTAAACTCTGTCTGTGCCCCCCCTTTTTTTTTAATTTTTTTTTTATTTTGAGGCAAGGCCTTGGTAAGTTGCCCAGGCTGGCCTTGAATTCTATATTCTCCTGACTCAGTCTTCTTAGTAGCTAGGATTTATAGGCATGCACCCAGTGCCCTCAGTAAGTACTTAGTAGTTGGGAAGAGAGAACTCTGTATGAGCCCCTGAGACATGGACTGGAAACAGTTCTGTTGTTTTAGCTCTTCTAACCAATTTCTCCTGCAGTCTAAGAATCATAAGAGAAAGGCTGTTGAAGGACAGTCTCTTATTTATTTATTTATTTATTTATTTATTTATTTAGGACAAAGTGTCTCTCTGTTACTAAGGTTGGCCTTGAAGTCATGATCCTTTTGACTGGGCCTTCTTGTGGAGTGTGCCTCCATTCCCAGACTCTTGATTTTTATTTATTGTATTGCATGGAATACATGACTAAAATGTGAGATCAAAAAGGGAAATTGGGCATAATAGCTCATTTAACTTTTTTACTGATTTTTAATTCATATACATGTGGTTTTAAAATAACTTTTAGCAAGGGTATAATTTTATAGTTTTTTAAAAATAATTGTTTCAGAGAAGTCCAAAATAGTGACTGACTGTTCCCAGTTGCAGAGAAGTGGAGAGAGGCAGCTGCAGTAGCATCCTGGTCTCTGAGACACAGGGAAACTGCAAAGCAACATAAGGCAGAAAGAGCTAGAGAAGGAAAGGTCATTGTCCTGCCAGCCGAGTCCCTTTCCTAAATTGTATCTGAAGGGCTGGTCTATTACTCTTATTTTAGTTGAAGCTGCTGCACAGAATTTTGCCTTAAAAGCAAAAGCAAATGGTCTTTTTAGGGAATGTGCTAGAAAAAGGACCATAGTGTGCTTTTTAAAAAAATCTCCCAAGTGATTTTCTCTTCATAAGTGAAGAGTTAAAAGTCACCTCAGAGCGCCAGTGTGTTAAACACTGCAGGAAGAAGCCATTCCTAAAGCTTGGCTGGGCAGGGAAATGGGGACTTGAGCTCGCAGTGAAGGCAGGAGTGACTTTCCTCAGAAGAGGTGGTTTAGGTCTTTAAAGAAGAAAGCGGTTGATGCACTCAGCTTGAGAAGTGGGTGGCGCCGACAGTGAGCAGCATAGATTGATGTGTCTGGTTCGAGGACACTGGGTAAAGGTAAGATGGAGCCAGCTTATCAAAGGCTCTGGAGAAACTGTGAAGAGTGCTACAGGCTATAGAGTGCGTTACCACTGTACGTGGTGTCTGCTTGGAATAGGAAGGGTCCAGAGGTAAAGATTGGAGAGTTAGGCTTGAATCTGTCCTCTCCTCCCAGCTTCTCGCCCCCTTTGGACACTGGGTACTTTCCACCCTCACCAGTGAGAGCGCACAGAAGTGTATAGGCATCAATAAGGATCGTTTTGATTTCTAATATCTCTCTGTGCTTGCACACTGCCATCATGGTGCACATAAGCGTCCTGTTCTCAAGAGCAGACGCCGGGTTCTTATCAGGCTGTGTGCCAGAGTCGTTCATTACCCAGTTTTGTTTCCTTCCTTTCCCTTTCCCTTTCTTTTTTGCCAGAGATTTTTCTGTGTGGCCTTGACTTTCCTGGAACTCACTTGGTAGACCGGGCTGGCCTTGAACTCAAAGATCCAACTGCCTCTGCCTTCCACTTGCTAGGATTAAAAGTGTGCACCACCGCTACCAGGCCATAGTCCAGTTTCTATTTGTCATGATGAACTGTAGTTACATGGTGAATTTGAAATCACTGATTTTAGAACTGGAAAAATTATTGTGCACCACAGACAGGAAAAATAAATGTGGAGTGGTTAGCCCCAGATTTAAGCAGCACTAAGTTTTATAAGAGTAGCAGAAAAATTTGCTTCTGTCTTGTCAGTTTGGTGTCATTGTATTCACAACCTCAGCTGGCATTGTGGAGAACCAGGATAAATACACAGGAGGAAATTCTTGGGTTTCTTCTCTCAGGATGTAAAACATAAGTAAAATGCCTGGTGGGGATGGCTGTGGGTGGCAGGGGGTGGAGAATGCAGTTTTGATTTTTTGAAATAAATTTAGAGCAGATGACATGTGCAGTAGATAACGCCTATTTGAGCCAGATGTGCTGCCTGCCTGGGATATCAGCATGTGGGAGGTGGAGGCATGAGGCTCCCGGAAGAGGCCTGTCTTGGATATGTAGTTAAGATGCAGAGTGAAGCCATCTTGAGTTAGGTGAAAGTCTTTCTCAGCTCCTCCATTCCCAGTGAAAAAGACCTTCTTGTCGTCTGTAAGGAAGCAATCAGATATAAGAGAACATCTCTGGGCTGAAGAGATAAAAGTTCTAAGTTCAGTTCCTAGTGTTCCTGTGAAGGTCTCTCACCCTCTCCTTCTCCTGGCTTCCTTAGGTACCTACACATGTGGCATTTACTGTCAAAGATAATATTTATATTACCTAGGTTTAGGAAAAATCAAAATAATTTTATTTATTTATTTATTTATTTATTTAAAGGTTTTTTTTTTTTTTTCTTTTTTTTGTTTTCGGAGCTGAGAACTGAACCCAGGGCCTTGCACTTGCTAGGCAAGCGCTCTACCACTGAGCTAAATCCCCAACCCCAATTTTATTTATTTTTGAGACAGTTTGACTCTATAGTCCTGGTTGTCCTGCAATTTGCTTTGTAGATCAGGCTGGCTTCAAACTCACAAAGATCTACCTGACCCTGCCACCTGAATGCTGGGATTAAAGGTGTGCACCACCATGCCTGGCAAAAAATTAATATTTTAATTATTATTTATACTTATATAATAACTTACATTGTTATATAACAATATATAATATAAGTATTAATATAAACAATAATATGGTATTTATGTATAATATAGTACAGGACAACCACATCACTGTAATGTGGATTTTGACTTTAGAGCATCCACATGTCAGGTTGTAGAGTTGCTTCTACTTAAAATGCTAATGTCAATTACAACTTTTTTATGTATTTTCGGGCAAGATTTTGCTATATTGCTTAGTCTGGCTTAAAGCTCATGATTCTCCCACCATAGCCTGCTAAGCGCTGGGATGATAAGTGTATAGTAAGAGCCTAGCTTTCGAAACTTATGCTTTTGTTTAATTTTAGCCAAGATATTTACTGAAGTTTGAACAAATTTACCTCTCCAAACCTACTCATTGGGAAAGAGATGGTGCCCCTTCACCAATGATGCCAAATGAAGCCAGGTTAAGAAATCTCACGTAAGATAGACCTTTTTCTTTTCTTTCTTAGCACCTGATACTGAATAAAATTAAAAAAATATAACTTACGTAGTTATTTTTGCAAATGACTTACGGCCAATTCTGACCCGCTTTCCTTTGAAGGTACTCTGCCCCGCTTTACGTGGACATAACGAAGACGGTCATTAAAGAGGGCGAAGAGCAGCTGCAGACTCAGCACCAGAAAACCTTCATCGGGAAAATCCCCATTATGCTGCGCTCCACGTATTGCTTGTTGAATGGCTTAACAGACCGAGACTTGTGTGAGCTGAATGAGTGTCCTTTGGATCCTGGTGGCTATTTTATTATTAATGGATCAGAAAAGGTACAGTGGTATTTAAAACACAGTAAAATGATAGTTAACATTTAGATTATTAAAGTAAAATTAAAAGGTGTGCATTCTCAGGGCTAGAGAAGGTTCAGGGCATAGGAGCACATGCTACTCCTGCAGAGGGTAGAATTTGGTCCTCAGTACCTCCACATGTCACTGTAACTCCACTTCCAGGGTGTTTGATGCCCTCTTCTGGCCTTCACGGCTAAACACACACACACACACACACACACACACACACACACACACACACACACACACACACACACACACACACACACACACACCCCCTACCTGAAAGTGACAGGTGAGTTATTTAAGGTGTGATACCTAAACTTTTGTAAATTAAAACTGTGAAGTTGTGCATAATGTGAACTAGAGGTTTGCCCGTTGTTGAAGTTTGTGTATTTCTGTGAAGTATGAGCCCATATGACCAGATTATATAACCATGCAGGTTTACTTCTTTCTATTTCGATGACCTTTTTGGTTTCTTGGCTGTAATTTTCTTACTCTTTCTATAGGTTCTGATAGCTCAAGAGAAAATGGCAACAAACACAGTCTATGTGTTTGCCAAAAAGGATTCCAAGTACGCCTATACAGGAGAATGCCGCTCATGCCTGGAGAATTCTTCCCGACCCACCAGTACTATATGGGTTAGCATGCTGGCCAGAGGAGGACAGGTATGGTGGTAAGGCTGGAGTATTCGACGTTTGGGCTTTTTCCTTTGTGCTTTGCTTTACTGGGCTTGAACCTAGAGCCTTGTACAATGCTCTGTCACTGAGCTATAGCCCCAGCTCCGTCTGTCTCATTGCTTGTTTATAAGTTTTATTGAGGCATTGCTTCTTTCTTTTTCTTTTCTTTCCTCCTCCTCCTCTTCCTCCTCCTCCTCTTCTTTCTTTTTGGCTTTTTAAAAAAAATCCTATATGTCCTGGAACTCACTTTGTAGGCCAGGCTGGCCCCAAACTCAGATCTGCCTTCCTTTGCCTCCTAAGTGCTGGGATTAAAGGTGTGTACCACCACTGCCCAGCCTTGTTTTATTATTTACTAGACTATTTAAGATTTTTTTTTTTTTTTTTTGAGACAGGGTCTCACTATGTAGTTCAGTTGTTCTGGAAGTCACTCTGTAGAGCAGGCTACCCTTGAACTTTCAGAAGCCTGCCTCTGGCTCCTGAGTTCTAGAATAAAAGAAGGCTTGTGCCACCATGCCTGAGTTATATTTATCTTACGTGTATGTGTGTGTCTATATGTGGGTATGTGCATCTGAGTGCAATTGCTCAAAGAGACTAGAGGCATAGGATCTTGGAATTAGTTATAGGCAGTTATGAGCTGCCCAGGGTGGGTGCTGGGAATTGAAGTCAATTGTCTGCAAGAATAGTATATATTCATAAACTCCAATCATGTCTCCAGCCTCATCAGACTAATTTGGGGGGGTTAGAGTAGGGGGGTGCTATTTCAACAACACAGGATTTCTCTCTGTAGCCCTGGCTGTCCTGGAACTTGCTCTGTACTGGTCTGGTTGGCCTCAAACTTGAGATTTGCCTGCCTCTGCCTCCTGAATTCTGGGATGAAAGGCATGTACCAGGACTGCCTGGCCTGTCTGTGCTTCTTCATCATGGTGATTACAAGTGGAAGCCACAACACATTGCTTATTTATTGATTTATTTTTTTGTATTTGTATTTTGGCTGCATGCATATGTACAACATGCGCAGCTATGGGCTCACAGAGGGCAGCAGAGGGTGTTAGTCCCAAGATTGCAGTTACAGGTGGCTATGAGATGCCATGTGGACTCACATCTAGTTTCTCTGGAGGAGCAGCAGTGCTCTTGACCCATGCAGCTTTTTCTGTGGTTCTGGAGATGGAGCTCAGGCCCCACCTATGCTCACTACAGTAGACACTTTACTGACTGAGGCCTTCCCTCAGTCTGCTGAAATGTGAATTGTAATTTTTTAAATTTATTTTATTATGTGTATGGGTGCTTTGCCTGCATGTATTTCTGTACTACATGATTACCAGGTGTCCAGGGAGGCCAGAAGAGGGCATTGGATCCCCAGAACCGAAGTTAAAGATGGATGAGAGCTGCCATGTGGGTGCTGGGAACTGAACCTGAGTCCTCTGGTAGAACAGCCAGTGTTCTTACCTGCGAGTCATCTCTCCAGACTCTAAAATCAATTTTAAAGTATTTACTCTGTATGTGTGCATGATGATGGGGCAGGAGATGTGTGTCACAGCACATATATGGAGGCCAGAGGACAACTTGTGGAGCCGCTTTTCTCCTTTGCTCTTATCTGCATTCTGATTACTGAACTCTGGTCTCCAGGCTAGTGTGGCACCACCTGACCCATCTTGATGGTGCAAACAATTGATGGAGTGGAATGTTAGGTGACCAAGTAGAAACACCCAGATAGCAGTTGGAGAGGTGAAGGCTGAAGATGTAGCTTAGGGCTCAAGGGGAAGATTTGAGTGTAATATCTAAGCACTTGTTCTCAGCTAAACTCAGGAGATGGAATGAGCTTTCAGTGGAAGGTGTTCTGAGGTGTGGTGGGGGAACCATGACTGAAGTTATGGAGTCAAGGAGGGATACAAAGGTGAAGCAGAACGATATAGCTAAAACTGAGAGGCCATGACCGCTAGCATGGGCTAGTGATGTCTTTTGGGGTTGTATGTGTATGCAGCTCAGGAGGAAGAATGAGGGAAGAAATGCCTCCATGTTAATTTAGAGAGCTCTAATTTTATATTTGCTTTTCATTCTAGGCTTGTCTTTCCTTTTCTTTTTATCCTAACCTATTTCGAGAAGGGATCTCCATATAATCCTGGTAGTCCAGGAACTCACAGAGATCTGTCTCTCTCTGCCTCTGGGGTGCTGGGATTGAGACATTTGTACCATGACCAGCACCCTGAAATGTATTTCCTTTTAAGGTTTATTTTTATTTTATGTATATCACTGTTTTGCCTCTGTGTATGTACATCATGTACAATCCTAGAATTCGCAGAGATCAGAAGAGGCATTGGATCCCTTTGAACTGAAGTTAAAGATGGTTGTGAGCTGCCATGTGGGTGCTGGGAACAGAACCTGGGTCCTTTGTAGGAGCAGCCAGTGCTGTTAACCACTGAGCATTTATTCCAGCTGCCCCTTTGCACTCTACTATGTATGTATGTATGTACGTATGTACATTCCAAACTCTGCTCTCCATCTTAGTCCGTCTCCCCCCCCCCCCCCCGTCATAGAGTCTGTTCCCCCTTGCAATCTACTTTTTATTCCTGTCTTATTGTGGATAGGAATGGCAAGGTAACAGTCTTTTTTGTATTCTTTGGCAGCCAAAAGCTATTTTCAAATTTTGTATTTGGTAATTCTTGGAGAATCTTGGCAAGCATGGGAGTTCTTTTGGGTTTCATTGATCACGTTGTTCATAAAAGCAGTAAACGTGCTGGTGTGCTGATGCACATCCTCAGTGTTTGTACTCCATAGACAGGCACGCAGGTCATTGTGCTTCTAGGCCAGCTGGGCTACCTAGTGAGGTCCTGCATCGAATTAAAGAACAAGAATTTAGTAAGCAGGTTTGAGTGCTTTTTAAAAGAAGCTGTAGGACAATAGATAGACATTTTCTTTTGAGACATGTAACATGTATACTAAGATGACCATCTGGTACTCTGTGTTTCTCTGAGCTCTTGTATGTTCATGTTCTGATAACACTCATGCTTTTCTAGGGTGCGAAGAAGAGTGCAATTGGCCAGCGCATCGTGGCGACATTACCATACATCAAGCAAGAAGTTCCCATCATAATTGTGTTCAGAGCATTAGGCTTTGTGTCTGATAGAGATATTTTAGAGCACATCATTTATGACTTCGAAGACCCAGAGATGATGGAAATGGTAATGAGAAGGCAAATGTGCGCTCCCTGTTATTAGACGCTTAGAGATGCTGATGGTTGCAAGCCTTAAAGCAGCAGAAATGCTCTTCAGAGCAATTTACCTGTCACACGCCTGTGGCATTTACTGTGCAGTGGAAGTGTAACTCAGCCCCAGCCTCCCTGATAGTTCTCTGTAAGAATGGAGACAGGAAAGGCGGGAGTGGCTGCTGTTCAGTGTCAGCAGGGTAAAGAAGCAGCAGTGAGGAAACCATGGAAACATGCCAGTCAGAGCAGTTCAGGAACATGGAGAATGAGCCCTCCAGAGCTGGTCTTTGTTTTAGACTTTTTATTTGAAATAATTTCTAACTTTCAGGAAAATCGTAAGAATAGTACTAGAATTTTCTTGTAGTCTTTTCTCAGTTTCAGCGAGGGTTATCACATTTTCTTTGTCTTATTTTTTTCTGATCCATTTGGAAATAGTTGTAGATGTTATACTTCTTTAGGTCAGTGTTTATTTCCTAGGAAACAGTATTCATTGATAGAGTCATAGTATAATTATTAAAATAAAAAACTAAAAAAAAAAATCAGGCCATCAAGATGACTGAGTGGATAGAAGCTCTCAACACACAGGCCTGCCCACCTCACTTTAGTACCCAGAGCACACAGAAGGGGGGATGGAGACAGCCAGCTCCACTGCAGGCTGGGACTCACCAGCACTCCAGAGACACCAGTAGTTACTACTCCAGGGCTGCCAGAATGGCTAAGTAAGCAAAGGTGCCTGCTACCACACTTGGCTCAGCGAAGTGAAAGACCTGTCTTGCGTTGGTTTCTGAAAATTACTGTTTGTTTGTTTGTTTGTTTTTTTAGGTCTGATGAAGTATAGACTAGTTTTTACAGGCCTATGAATCCAACATTCACTCTACGAGAATGCATAATTTTTAAATCTTTTGAAAGTGTATTTTAGTTGTTATGCTTTTTCAAAACCCAACCAAATTATTAACCAATTAATTTTGTAATAACATTGGTATCGAGTTTCCCTTAAAAAATAGTACTCGATCTACCATACATCTGTGGGATTTTTATTGTTGTTATTTGTTTGAGGCAGGGGCTCACTTTTTAGCCCTGGTTGACCCAGATTTCACTATGTATACAGGCTGGCAGTCTTGCCTGTCTCTCGAGTGTTGGGATTGCAGGTATGTGACACCAAGCTTGGTCTTGACTGGCTTATGTGGCCTTCGGTACCATGATTAGGATTTGGACATTTAGAACTGTGGATGAACGAGAGAAAACACTCAGTACAGATGCCAAGCTTCTTATTGTACCACGATTTCTTATGCCCACTCCTCTGTATAATTGGAATTTAAGAATTTTAAAATTGGAATGGAACTCAGGAAAAAGTTTTTTGGGGGGCCTGGGGGTGCTGGGGAGTAACCCTTGGTTCACACATGCTAGGTAAGCACTCAGACACGAGTTACAGCCCTAGCAAGAATTATCTAACTCTTCACTTGGTTGCAGGGGCTGTAGATGGGGGCAAGAATGGAACATAGGTCTGCTCTGCACTGCAGTTTTTTTTTTTTTTTTGGTTCTTTTTTCGAGCTGGGGACCGAACCCAGGGCCTTGCGCTTCCTAGGCAAGCGCTCTACCACTGAGCTAAATCCCAACCCCTGCACTGCAGTTTTAAAGTCTCCCCTCAAGATAGTGATTTCATTTATAGACCAAATGTTTCTTCCTACAAACACTGAGAAGAAAAGCATCTGTAACTCAGTAAATTTTAATCACACCATGAAACTTCTCTAAATATATTTGATATAACTAAAAGAAATGTCTTATTTTGGTTTTTGCCTTTAAAG
This sequence comes from Rattus rattus, assembly GCF_011064425.1. Classification (NCBI taxonomy): domain Eukaryota; kingdom Metazoa; phylum Chordata; class Mammalia; order Rodentia; family Muridae; genus Rattus; species Rattus rattus. The sequence goes on from NC_046164.1 coordinate 34,083,177, forward strand.
CATTGGTCATTAAAATATATATAAAAAATTTTATACATCATTAAGATATATAAAAAATGCTATTTATGAAATTGTAATGTTCATAAAAGTGAAATTGCTCACACTGGGTGGATTTGACAGATATCTCTGTCTCTGAGAGATACCAAGTCTGGTATTTTCTAAAAATAGGTCAGGGTTATTTTGCATGCTAATAAAATTCGTTTAGGTAAAATATAAATCTGAAAAAGCTTAATGTAGACTATTTGCTAGGTTAAACCATCTCTCGATGAAGCATTTGTCATCCAAGAGCAGAATGTTGCCTTAAACTTCATCGGTTCAAGAGGGGCGAAGCCTGGTGTTACTAAGGAGAAAAGAATTAAATATGCAAAAGAAGTCTTACAGAAAGAGATGCTTCCGCATGTCGGTGTCAGTGATTTCTGCGAGACCAAAAAGGCTTATTTCTTGGGGTAAGTTGAGTTTTACTGTTTGAGATCTTTGCTGGGTTAAAATAGAGTAAGTTGTGTTTTGAGATGTCAAGGAAAACTAAAAATCAGGTGTTTTCCTTTTTTCCAGGTACATGGTTCATAGGTTACTTCTAGCAGCCTTGGGTAGAAGAGAACTAGATGACAGAGATCACTATGGCAACAAGAGATTGGATCTTGCTGGGCCTCTGCTTGCGTTCTTATTTAGAGGGTAAGGATTACAGAGTGACATGGTAGAGAGAGTCGTGACTTCCTTTACAGGTGGGTCTTCCCTAGTGCCCAGGGTGGCCACCATGGCCTGCTTATGCACAGGTGCCCATGTCCTTATGGTTTCACGGCAGCTACTTCATATTTCCTCAGCTCCTGACGGTAGTCATCTTAGCCTTCTCAAGCACTTTATTGTAGTTGTTCTCCCTACTGCATGTGTATATAGGGTATAGGAACCCCAAAAGAGTGGTATTAGCACACTGCCGTGGCCTTGTTTGTGGGTGCTGTCGTCTCTGCTGAAGATGCGTGCTTCTGGAGACTTTCCCATGTTTACAACAACACCATCTTGTTTGACAGCATGTTTAAGAATTTGCTGAAAGAAGTACGGATCTATGCACAGAAGTTTATTGACCGCGGAAAGGACTTTAACCTAGAGTTGGCAATTAAGACAAGGATCATATCCGATGGGCTAAAATACTCTTTAGCCACTGGGAACTGGGGTGACCAGAAGAAAGCTCATCAAGCCAGAGCTGGAGTGTCGCAGGTGAGGTGGCCACTGTGTGTGCACTCACGGGAAAGAGTTACAGGGCTGGCGGAGTCTTTCATTTCAGTGAACATGACTGACTATTTTTGTTTTCCTTGGTCAGATGTAAAAATCACTAGGAGTTTTTAAATAATGAAACAAAGTTTCTCCTAAATTACCCATTAGCAATTAGAGAGTCAAGTTTTTGGTTTGCAATTTAGAAACTCAAGATAGCAAACTACTACTACTACTACTGCTACTAGTACTGCTACTACTGCTGCTGCTGCTACTACTACTACTGCTACTGCTACTACTACTGCTGCTGCTGCTGCTGTTGCTATTACTATGTGATGTGACAAAGTCTGAATACAGGGATAGGGCAGGGGAAATAACAGGGTCATGAAGTACAGCCTAGGCTGGCCTTAAACTAGTGTTCTTCTTGCCTCAACTTCCAGAATCCTGGGATTAGAGCTGTGCCTGCAAAATTTTTGTCTCAAAAGCTCCATTTTAGAAACTAACCCAGAAAATCTCTGGTCATGCCTTTTATTTGTTTGAAAGTGTGTTTCTTAACGTTGGCGTGGTGGCTTATGCTTATAGTTCTAGCACTCTGGAGACCTTAGGTAATAAGATAGCTTCAAACTTGAAGCTATCCTGTGCTACAGGGCGAGACCCTAGGTCAGAACACAAAAGTAGTTCTTCCAATACTCCTCTATTGCTTTAAACATATTTTCCTTCCTTTTTTTAAAGATAGGGTTTCTCTGGGAAGCCTTGGCTGTTCTGGAACTCACTCTATAGACCAGGTTAGCCTTGAACTCAGAGGTCTACCTGCCTCTTCCTCCCTAGTGCTGATATTAAAGGCGCACACCACCATTGCCTGGCTTCTGTTTTCAGGTCTCTGTGTGGGAGTTCCTGTGTACCATGTGCGTGCAGCAGTCTACTGAACCTAGGAGAGGGCTGAGGGGAAGGTGCTTGTGACCTGCCATGTAGGTGCTAGGGATGGAACCTAGGTCCTCTGCTGGAGCAGTACAAGCATTTTTGGCTGCATGTAGAAAAACATTTGAGAAGTTTAAGGTTGCTGGCAGGAAGATTGTTACAGTATCCAAGAAGAGAAATAGTTAGATTATTTCTGTGGACTAAAGCAGTTTTATATAGGTCAAGTTTTGAGAAATATTGAGAAAATAGTTTTTAAAAAACTTCAAAATTTTATTTTTTGTGCATGTGTCTGCATGTGTGCTTGTGTTGTGTGTACCTGTGGAGGTCAGGAGAGGAAGTCAGATTCTCCGGTGCTGGGGTCATAGGCAGCTTTGAGTCCTGTGACATGGGTTCTTGGAACCAAACTCTGGAAGTTTCTTCACCACTGAGCCATCTTTCTGGTTGCATATGTAGATTTTTTTAAGACTCTGATTGAATAATTGAATGGTAGAATACTCTGTAATGTATGGAAAATAGAACAGTTCTTCCTAGAAGTGGGTCATAAAGCTTTTAGTGAGGTGGTAACAGTTCATTAGGCAGAGCAGGGTGAAGAAGCTGCTCTGGTGGTTTCGTGGTCTGAGGCGGGAGAGGCTGCATGGCGTTGCCATAGCCGCACTAGTGACCGTATGGGAAAGGTGCTCGGAACTTCCTTGAGAAGGTGTTTTAGAGCAATATCTGTTGGTGGTGGTGTGTTTACTATTTTGTAAGTGTGATGTAGATGAGTCCGTTTCAGTAATTCTGGAAACTGTAGAAGAAAGTTTAGAGATGCTAGTAGCACAGTGCAGGGAAAGAGGCTGTGTAAATATTACTTTATTAATGTCCCGGGAACATTTATAGTTAGTATTTGCATCTGTTAGATTAGAGGCCTCTGCCTGGAGAAAGTGCTGGGATAAGTTCTGACTTAGTGGTGTCTTCTGTGGATAAAAGGGTATGAATTCCTATCATATACGTTAATACTCACTAGTACCAATTACTGTTCGCAGGCTAAGGGACAGTTAAGAATAAAATAATTGACAAAAGAAAATTGGGACCACTTTGATAGCTCACAGGGTACAGGTGCTTGCTGTCTAATCTGACGTGATCCCTGGAATCCATTGGGCAGAATAAGAGAATCGACTTCCACGAGTGGTCCTCTCATTGCCACATTTGTCCCCTCCCAGCCAATAAATGTGATTTTAAAATAAAGAAAATCTCTTTCAGTGTTAATGTGGTTTCTTAGAAATATGTGTCACATGTGTACTCCCACTGCTAAATGGAAAGCAGGTAGATTATGGATATAAACAAGAGTATCCAAGAAAAGTTAAAGACAAAGGTACTCGGGGTTTGCAGAAACTTTAACTCTGCCTCACTGTGGTAATGTGCTTTGTGGGGTGGCTTTTGAAGATGTGCTCTTCCTTCTCTAGGTACTGAACCGCCTGACTTTTGCGTCTACTCTTTCTCACCTGCGTCGTTTAAACTCTCCTATCGGCAGAGATGGCAAGCTAGCAAAGCCAAGACAGTTGCATAATACATTGTGGGGAATGGTGTGTCCTGCTGAAACTCCAGAGGTAAGGCACTGTAGTTAACGCCCAGGGTAAAGTGTGCTGACGACAGCAGCGATGGAGGCGGGAGAGGCATCTCTTCAGTGGTGTAGCCGCAGGTGAAGTGTATATATGGCCACCTCGTGCCGTAACCAGCCCTCATGGAGCTCAGTGGGCCACCCAAAATAAGTCGGTTCCTAGTTGGAAAGAAGAAAGGGATTAGTGGAGTGAGAGGGAGGCAAGAGTGGGGAGAGAGGATCTGATATGACCAAGTACATCATGCAGTGACGGAGAGGTCGCTTGGGTTAAGAGCACATGCTGCTTTTGCAGAAGGTCCACGTCAGGTCATTTAGGCAGCCCACACTACTGTGTCTCCACCTCCAGGTGCTTCCATGTTCTCTTCCGGCTACCGTGCACCTTGTGCTCATGTGCACACCACCTCCAAATTAAAAATAAACTTTAATGTCGATCTTTTACTTGTAAGAAAATATTATAGAGAAACATATAAAAATGTCATAATGAAATGTGTGATTGATAATTGATAAGAATCTTTACAAAGTCTGCTAGTAGTTATATGGCACAATTACCTCAAGGAATTTTTTTATTTACCTATATGTCATGGTTTAAAATTAAGATTTTTTTTTTTCCCAGACCTGGGGACCGAACCCAGGGCCTTGTGCTTGCTAGGCAAGCGCTCTACCACTGAGCTAAATCCCCAACCCCTAAAATTAAGATTTTTAAATAACCTTTTCTTGGAAAGTAATATGTATACATGTAAATGTTTATAGAAGATAATTTTTATGGGCATGTTAAACTGATGTTAATAATTATGTGGCTTATTCGTAGGGCCATGCTGTAGGACTTGTGAAGAATTTAGCCCTCATGGCTTATATTTCAGTTGGATCTCAACCTTCTCCAATTTTGGAATTTTTGGAAGAATGGAGCATGGAAAACTTAGAGGAAATTTCCCCTGCAGCTATTGCCGAGTGTGTACAGATGCGTTTCTTTTAAACTTGTTTATGTTCAGATTGTAGTTGGTAGAACTGCTGAGTGAAGAATGCTTCTGCTTTTTCATACAGTGCAACCAAGATTTTTGTTAATGGCTGCTGGGTTGGAATCCATAAAGACCCGGAACAACTCATGAACACACTCAGGAAATTACGGCGTCAGATGGACATCATTGTATCCGAAGTAAGAGTTTCCTTTTTCCTTTTTTCTTGTCTTTACAGTGTGGATAGTTGGGTCCATGGTCTTACTCATATTAGGCAAATGCTCTTCCACTGAGCTATATCTAATTCAGTAGTAAGAATCTAGGATTAGCTTAAACGGAGTAATCCACGTGATGTGTGGGGAAGGCATAGGTTAGTGAAAACTCTTTGCATCTCAACATCTTCCTTTGAACTGGACTTCCCTGAAGTGTCAGTTATATCGTCAGTAGTCCAAACTTCGTGTTAAGGCATTGCCTGCCTTTTATTTATCTTTGAACAATTTTTAAAAGCTTGCTTGCTTATTTATTTATTTATTTATTTATTTATTTATTTGGTTTGTATGTGTGCACGTGCACATGTGGATGTCTGAGAAGAGCTATGGGGAGTCAGTTTTCTTCCTGTCAAGTTGGTTCTGGAGATTGAACCCAGGTCATCGGGCCTGAGGGTAAGCACCTTTACCCACCAGGCCTTGATTTCATTTTTTTTTTTTTTTTTGGTTCTTTTTTTTTCGGAGCTGGGGACCGAACCAGGGCCTTGCGCTTCCTAGGCAAGCGCTCTACCACTGAGCTAAATCCCCAACCCGATTTCATTTTTTTTAAAAGCAATTTTATAGGGAAGTATGACCCAGTTTTTAATTTTCCAACTTTTAGGAAATTAGTTTATTCTAGTTATTGATAAGATTATGTATTAGAATAAGATAAGTCACTGAAAATTGAGTTTCTTTTTTGTACTTCTTTTCATATAAGCACTTCAATTTCTGTAGTGCTATTATTCATAAATTTTATATTGCATATTTTCCCAAAATGCATTTTTTATTTTCTAGGAATGTGTTTGTAGACCACTGCCATGCAGTAGAAATACCATACAATTAAAAAATTTTTCAGTGGTCACATTAAAGTAAAACAGAGGGTTGGGGATTTAGCTCAGTGGTAGAGCGCTTGCCTAGGAAGCTCAAGGCCCTGGGTTCAGTCCCCAGCTCTGAAAAATAAGAACCAAAAAAAAAAAAAAAAAGTAAAACAGAAATAAATGAAATAACTTTTAATTCTGTATTTTATTTGATTGATAGATCTCAAATGTTTACCAATGTAAAAATGTTAGTATACTGCTTTTTTAAAAAGTATACTAGTATCTTTTTTTTAATAGTGTTCAAGAGTGTTTAAAGATTTTATTTATTTTATATATGTGAGTACACTGTCGCTGTCTTCAGACACACCAGAAGAGGGCATCAGATCCCATTACAGATGGTTGTGAGCCACCATGTGGTTGCTGGGAATTGAATTCAGGACCTCTGGAAGAGCAGTCAGTGCTCTTAACCACTGAGCCATCTCTCCAGCCCCTATTAGAATCTTTTGAATCCATGAAATTTATTTTTGTAGCTCATTTCAATCAGAATGGTCATGTTTGAAGTACTCAGGAATCACCTGTGGCTGGTAGCTAGCTGCTCTAGGTGGACTTTAAGCCATTTGTCTGCTTGGTGATGAAGTCAGGCTTTGGAATAAATGGGAAAGTATGGACCAGACAGCAGTATCCCGACACATCTTTTACAAAAACCACAGTATTCTGGAGGCGGGATGATGGATCTGTGTGTTTAAGCGCAGTTTGCTGTGCATAAAGAGTTTCTAGACAGAGCTACATAGAGGGATCCTGTTTAAGAAGAGCAACTAGGGAGGTTACTGGAAGGTAGCCAGATGAAATATTTGTACTAAAGGATTGGGACTGTAGCTCAGTGGTAGAGCACTTGCCTAGCATAAGCCGGGCCCTGGGTTCATTCTCCAGTACTACAAGGACAGAGCCAAAAGAAGTAGTAAACATACAAATCTAAAATAAGAAAATTTTATGTACTTGTGTTTGTGGTACTGAAGAATATTTTCTTCATTTTCACATTGACTTGTATACTCTTCTAATGTTATTCAGTGGAATAATTAAGATTAAGTTAGATTTTTTTCCTACTCCTGAGTTTTACAATTACATCTTTTTATAATAGATTAACTATGGTAGATTTATCTTTTTGCTTTGAGGGTTTTGTTTTTGTTTTTTTGTTTTCTCCCTGTGACAGGGTTTCCCTGTCTGTCCTAGAACTCTCTCTGTACACTAGGCGGTCTTGAACTCAGAGATCTGTCTTTCCTCTGCCTCCTGAGTGCTGGGATTAAAGGTATGCTCCACCAGTACCTGGCGTATCTATTTCATTTGATGCTTGGGTCACCTTAAATGCAATAGTTTTATTTAGATTATTAATTGTTTTTGCAAGTGTACACTGTTGAAGAGCAAACCTAGAGACCCACACATGCTAGAGCCCTCCACAGCTTAGCCCTCTTCAGCGCAGTCTTACTGATTTGCCTATGCTGCTGTTAACCTAGGATCAACTGACCTCTCTGGTCAGCTTCCTGGATGACGGTATTATAGGGAACCCTACTAGGCCCAGCTACTTGTATTTTTAGCTGAATTATCATCATATCAGAAAAGAAAATCGTGAGATTGGTTTTTTTTTTGTCTTTTCTATCTAGGTTTCTATGATCAGAGATATCCGAGAGCGTGAGATTCGGATCTATACAGACGCAGGCCGTATTTGTAGACCACTTCTGATTGTGGAAAAGCAAAAGCTTCTTTTGAAGAAGAGACACATTGACCAGTTGAAAGAGAGAGAATATAACAACTACAGGTAAGATGGTGACTGAGAGAAAAATACGTGTAGTCAGAACCTGCGATGGAAAGTGTGCGTTTGTCTTCAGGGCAAGCCCAAGGTTGTACAGCCACTGTCACCGCCCAGTTTACGGTGCTGGGAGGAGTGCTACCATCCGTGGCCATATTTATTCTTCCTGGTTTTTGTTATTAGTTGTACAGTGGACTTGCGTGATTTGTATTGAAGTGTGAAAGTGTTTGGTGTGTTAAAATGTAATGGTAAATAACCTGTGTGGTGTGGAACATGTCCATATAATGGGACTAATATATTTTGGGGGGAACATTCTTGCCGTCTAGGCCAGGCAACACACAGTGAAATCCTTCTTGCCTCAACTTCCTGAGTACAAAGAATATAGATAGTGTGTTACCACTCCTGGCATAAATAAGAAATATGCTAGAAAAAATGAGCTTGTTTTAAAATTTTACTCTAAATAATATCGTAAGTCTATTGTAAAATAACATGTAGTAAAAGAGTGAGCATTCTCACTTCATATTTGCTGGTTTTGTCATAATTTTTTCATAATGTTCTTTTCACAAGTAAATATGAGTAATGGGTGGATATATGTATTCTACCAGACCTTATTCTGTGTTTTATCTACTTTCCATCCCTACTTCACAAGTATAGTTTTTTTTTTTTAAGAATTATTTATTTCATGTATGTGAGTACACTGTAGCTGTGTTCAGACACACCAGAAGAGGGGGGTATCGGATCCTATCCCCGAGCCACCATGTGGATGCTGGGAATTGAACTCAGTACCTCTGGAGGAGCAGTCAGTGCTCTTGACTATGAGCCCACAGGTATAGCTGTTTAAAACAAGGTGAGTAGCAGCCTAATAGTGTATAGCCCGGCAGCCTTTTCACGTTAACAGTCATGTCTGAATTCTTTCCTTGTTAGTACAAACACAAATAGAAGTAGTTGTAAAGCAGCAGACTCTGTGTTAAGTTATTTCATGACACTGAGTGAACGTTTTAGTTGGCAGGATCTGGTAGCCAGCGGGGTAGTAGAGTATATTGACACCCTGGAAGAGGAGACCGTGATGCTTGCAATGACTCCAGATGATCTGCAGGAGAAGGAAGTAGCTTATTGCTCCACCTATACCCACTGTGAGATTCACCCGTCAATGATTCTCGGCGTCTGTGCATCTATTATTCCTTTTCCTGATCATAACCAGGTTGGTCGTCGTTCTGTCTTGTGATTTGTAAAGAATCGGGGAAGTGATCAGTACTAGGGATTAGTATGGCATCTCGTCAGGGTGTGAGCACCTACAGACTCCGCTGTGTGCCTTGTGTATTAGTCACTTTTCTGTCCCTGTGATAACATGCCACGGCTAGAGGCAACTTAAAGATAGAAGTTTATTTTGGGGTCTGCTTCCAGAGGAGATAAGAGTCCGTGCTGGAGGAGCAGAGGCAGGGGAATAGTAAGCTGTAATCCTTACCCTAAAGCATGAAGCAGAGAGCAGGGTGGGGATAGCACATGGCCCCGAAACTCAAAGCTGGTCTCCGTGATGTGCTTCTACTAGCAAGGCCACACTTCCTGAACCTCTGGGAACAGCGCTGTTCCTGGGAGCCAGCCAGGGTTCAAATCGCCGACTGGGGGGCATTTCCCATTCACCACCAGTTTTCTTGTTCCTGTTTTTGTTGAAAGCCATAGTGGTTATTACCTGTCTGAGAAATTCATTGTCTTTATTTTTGTTTCTCCCGTTAGTCCCCTAGAAACACGTACCAGTCTGCTATGGGCAAGCAGGCTATGGGAGTTTATATCACCAACTTCCACGTGCGGATGGACACCTTGGCGCACGTCCTCTACTATCCTCAGAAGCCCCTTGTGACTACACGGTCTATGGAGTATCTGCGGTTTAGAGAGCTGCCAGCAGGTATGCTCGGCTGTCCTGCCGTGCGTAAGACACTTCAGTGAGAGGGGCTGGGGAAGATTAAAAACGCACACAACAGTGACTGCTTTGCAGACTTTAGAATGTGGGAAACATGAATGAAATTAAAAGGGGGATGGATGTGTGGAAAGGGTGATGTTAGGTGTAAAGTCCAGTTGAAGTACACTGTCAAAATGATTGATTCCTCTTGGAAGGTAGAGCTGCTTTTATGGAGGAATGATATTGGTAAAGGGGATATTTGAATTTGAGCAAAGGCCTTCATTTGGGAGCCCGTGAGATGTGGGACTAGGTCATGCCAGTGTATGTGGCTAGAGCATCATATGTGACTGAAGCTTGTTCTCATGGTGTGGAAAGAGCCTGAGCAGTTTGGAGTATTATTTTAAAAGTGGAGGTTTGGAGTTGATGGCTCTCCTGAGAGGGAGAATCAGGTTTTGTTAAGGGTGTGTCTATTGGTACCTTACTTGAGTGAATGGCCCCACATCCATGAGTATATGGACAGCAGATATTGGATTCTATGGGTTATTAAAATATGATGTTACACTTTCAGCTTTTAAAAAATCTCACTGATTTCCACAGTGGTTGTACCAGGGTGCACTCCTGATAACAGCAAATAGAGTTTCTCTTTCTCACATCCCCGTCTGCATTTTCTCCTGTGTTTTTTGAATAGCCCTTCTGACTGGAGCAGGAGGGAATCTCAGAGTGCTTGTAATCTCCATAATTCTGGTGTCTGGTGGTGTTCAACGCTCAAATGTTTACTAGTCATCGTATTTCTCTCTTTAAGAACTCTGTTCAGCTTGTGTCCTTAATGTTTAGTCTCTTTAGATCGGATTCAAATCCTCTACTGAGTGTGGAGCTACAGAGATTTTCTCCTGTTCTTCCATTTCTTCATTTGATTGACAGTTCCCTTTGCAGGGAATTATTGGCCAAATTTCCTGAGTGATTTCCTATTCAGAAAGCCACACTTAAGCTTATATGGTGAAGTGTACTCTCCACAGTTTTCCTGTAACAGTTTCTGAGTCTTATGTTGAGGTCCTTGAATTGTTTATTCCAATTTTGTGTGTGTGAATGTTTTGCCTGCATGTATGTATCTGTACCACGAGCATGCAGTGCCCACAGAGGCTAGAGAAGGAATCAACTCTCTACTGCTAGCTGGACGTTAGCAAGACAGGATGCAGAGGCTTCCAGATCTCTCGCAGTTCAAGGCCAACTTAGTTTACACGTTGAGTACTAGATCATTCTGGTTTACACAGTGAGTACGAGATCATTCTGGTTTACACATTGAGTACTAGATCATTCTGGTTTACACATTGAGTACGAGATCATTCTGGTTTACAGGATGGACCCTGTTTTTAACAAAACGAATAAAAAATTAGGTAGCTGTAGTTTGTGTCCTCTGTTTTGTTACTTTGGCTCTGCAGTATAATTTGAAGTCAGGCAGTATTTTTATGCTCAGGACTGCTTTTGCTGTCTGAGGTCTCTTGTGCTTGCTCTCTCTGTACCTGCAGAGTGGCACTAGGGGCTTTGTTGGCAGCTTTCCTTGGTAGGATACCCATCTCCAGGGTTAATCCTTCTGATTCACAGACCGTGTGTGAGGTCTTTGTGTCTTGTAGTGTCGTCTTCAGTTGGAATGTTTTCTAATGCTTTAGTTTACTGTAGTATTCTGTTACCAATCTTCCTTCTCCTCCTTCCTTTTTTTTTCTTTTTTTTTTTGAGAAAAGGTTTCTTGTAGCCCCAAGCTGGCTCACTATATACCCTAGACTGACTTTCCTACTTACCCTTCCTTAGTGCTGGGAATACGACTTTGGGCTTCATAGATCCTTACAATAAATCAATCTCTTGTTAGTTATAACTGCATGGGTGCCGTGCCATGCATATAGATCGGACGACAGTTTTATGGAGTCAGTTCTTCCCATTTTACATAGGTTCTGGGCTCAGACGTAGTTTGACAGGCTTGTACAGCAAATGCCATAGTGTGGGCTCACCGTCTTCCTTTTTTTCCTTGTTCCCTCCCTTCCCCACCTGCCCGATCTCTGCCTCCCACTCCCCCTTCTCCTCCTTCCCGATGCTGTTTAAAGATGGGATGGTCCTGTGTTGCCCAGGCTGTTTTCATATTCCTGAGCTAATGTGGTCCTCATGCCTTTGCCTCCCCTGAGTGTCAGGTGATAGACCTTTGCCTCCACACCTAGCCTTAGGTCCGCTAAAGTAGTTAGGGCAGCAGCTACTAAGAATTAATTGTGCCCTGGAAGATGGTGTCACACTGTGGTGGCATGCAGAGAGAGGCAGGGTGGAGTTGGTTTCATATTGAAAATTAAAAATTAGGAGGCTAATTCACTTTGGGGGCATATGTTCTTACCTTTGAGTCATGAGAATAATAAAGCTCGTTCTGTTTAAGGCACAGAGTTATGTGGTACGTGTGATAGTAAGGAAGGCTTCCCTGGGAATGACGGGTTCAGGTTAAGTTAGCAGCGCATTTGCCTCACACACAGCTTCAGGGAGGAGTAGACAGCAGCGATTTCCATGATACGACATCCAAGTGTTTGTGACAGATGATTGAAGAAAATGGGTTTCAATGAAAGGATAGGTTTCCCTGCTTCCCCGATGGTTCTTTACTGTGTGTTTTGAATGTGTTGTAGGAATCAACTCAATTGTGGCCATTGCATCATACACGGGCTATAATCAAGAAGACTCTGTTATCATGAATCGTTCAGCTGTGGATCGAGGCTTTTTCAGGTCAGCTTTTGGTCAAATTTGTTGAAATACATATGTAGTGGGTTGCATTTTTTTTTATAAAGTTTTTTAAGAATAAGCTCAACTGCGCGAATCCGGAAGCAGATCTGGCTGGCGGCCATGCAGCTACAGACAGTGAGTCTTGTGCCTTTGGGTTTTAGATGTGATATTTTCTACTGTAAGCAAGTGTGTAATTGCATCTGGATAGTACAGAAAGATCTAAGGAAGAAATTAAAAACAGAAGTCTGGAATAACTACTGGTAAAATTAGAATGTGTTTTATTTATATTCTTGTTCGTTTTTTGAGACAGTCTCACTATGTAGTTCATGCTGGCCTTGAACTTACAATGTAGTCCAGGTTGGCTTTGACTTCGTGGTACTTTTTTACCTCAGTCTTCTGAGTACTGGGATTACAAATGTGCACTACCACATTTGGCTTCCCGTTTTTCTCATTTTTACTGACCACACAATTAATCTTAAACATGCAGCATAAGGAGGTCCTTTGAACCACGGGGATTTAGAGGGGAACTTTTTCTCCTTGTGTAATTCTAGAAAGCAGCACTAGGACTAAAGCGTGGACGTCACAGCTTCATGTAAAACTGCCTCCGTGGGCATACTTGAGCAGACGAAGGGTGGCTGTGCTCTGGGCTGTTAGGAGGACTTCTGTCAGTAGGAGGCTGGACTTAATTACCTAGGTCCCCCTGATCTCATGTGTGAGTCAGATGCTATGTGCAAAGCCTATTTACAACTGAACCTTGACCCTAGAACATAGTGATCCTTGTGCCTGCTTTGTGTTTCACCTTGCCTCTCAAATATCAGTTAAGCCAAACACCGTTGCTGTAAATCTAAGCCTTTTTTCTGAAAGAAAATATGAATCATCTTTAGAACTCTGTTTTTAGGTCTGTTTTCTACCGATCATACAAAGAACAAGAGTCTAAAAAAGGATTTGATCAAGAAGAAGTGTTCGAGAAGCCTACACGTGAAACATGTCAGGGTAAGAGACAGCGACGTCTCATGGGGTCTAGGAATTGCCACTGAAACCATACAAACACTGATCTCACTTTTAAGCAGGAGTGGTTTGAGTGCACGCCTTGATACTGACTGCTCAGGGCTGCAGAAAGGACTGAGGAGCCCAATTGCAGTACTAGTCTGCTCTCAGGGCAGGCTTTTTATAGGAGAAACCTGGTGCGGGAGTTTAAAGGGCAAGGAGGGAGCAGTTGTCCTACCAGGCAAAGTACTGTCAGCTGACCTTCAAGCTGACTGGCCCTGAGGGAAGGTAAGGGGGATGGAGGATGGGTGGTGAACAGGCGAATTTCAGGACATTGAGATAACAGAACATGAGTATTATAATCATAACTTTTGAGCTTCTTAGCATTCTTCAGTGTCAACCATGTAAACCACAGTGATCTCATAGGGTAGGTGCAGGAAGAGCTGCTGGGTGATCAGCTCTGACTTAAGCTGTTTTAACAATTCATATTGACCTTTGATTCAATGGGCCCTATATAAAGCATTGTGGAATTTCTTTAAGATTAGCAAACCTCATACAGAACAAAACAGGGTATGTGGTCAGCATGTCCTTGAGCCAAGTCACTTCTCTGTGTCAGTGACTGGCAGGCATGTTACAGCAACAATATGGAATAGCTGGCAGGCATGAACAAAATGGACCCCTAATAGTATTGTGTGAAGGTGTAGTGTCCTCTGTTTCCCTAAGTTCTTTCTCTTACTGTATTCCCATTGGTTGGCTCTATGTAGCACTAAGTTGGTGTTTAGTGGAATTAAAATGCACTACTTGGCTGGGCAGTGGTGGTGGCACGTGCCTTTAGTCTCTGCACTTGGGAAGCTGAGGCAGGTGGATCTTTGAGTTCTAATCTCTGAGTTCAAGGCCAATCTGGTCTGTAGAGTGAGTTCTAGAACAATCAGGCTATACAGAGAAACCCTGTATTGGGAGTGGGGTGGGGGGTTAGCATAGTTCATGATTTCTGTGGGATAATATATGTGTAGGACCCAGGCATTCTTCCTCATGTGACAGTGGCCACACACTATGGACTGTCTCTCTCCATAGAATCCGACTTCCCACTGTTTGGTTCCATTTTTTTTGTTTGTTTGTTTGTTTGTTTGTTTGCTTTGTTTTTTGTTTTTCTTAGTAAATTTATTTTCTTTTTTAAAAATCATTTTTATTTTATGTGTATGAGTATTTTGCCTGTATTTTGCCCAGTGACCTTGGAAGCCAGAAGAAGACATCTGATAGGAGTTACAGATGGTTATGAGCTGCCTTGTGGGTACTAGGAATTAAACCTGGGTCCTCTGGAAGAGCAGCTAGTGATCTTAACTGCTGAGCTATTTCCCCACCCCCAGTTTGAGACAAGGTCTTTGATTGGTAGCCTTTGCTGGCCTCAAACTCTTAGAGGTCCATGTGCCTCTGCCTCCTGAGCTCTGGGATTAAGGGCGTGTGCTACCATGCCCAGGTATAAACTATGATATCAGAGTGCAGAGTTTGGAATAAGGACAACAATGAACAATATTTGTGGAACAGAGTTATGTATGTAGTTTCTCATGTGTGTTGGGGGAGTTAAGTGGCATTTTAAATACTTTTCTTCAGTGTCATGTAAGGAAATTCCCCGTCTGTTTCCACAGGCATGAGGCATGCCATTTATGATAAGTTGGACGATGACGGCTTGATAGCGCCAGGGGTCCGTGTGTCGGGAGACGATGTTATTATAGGCAAAACGGTCACCCTTCCTGAGAACGAGGATGAGCTGGAGAGCACCAACAGGCGCTACACCAAGAGGGACTGCAGCACCTTCCTCAGAACCAGTGAGACAGGCATCGTGGACCAGGTCATGGTCACTCTCAACCAGGAAGGATATAAATTTTGTAAAATAAGGGTAAGTGTGGCTTAATTCATGTAGATCATTTTAGAAAATAATTGCATTTCAGTTTCTAACCCATTTTTGTGTGAAACCAGGTACGCTCTGTTAGAATTCCGCAGATCGGAGACAAATTTGCTAGCCGACATGGTCAGAAGGGTACTTGTGGTATTCAGTATAGACAAGAGGTAGGTGTCCTCAGTCTTTCTCTTGCTTAACTCAGAGTTGTATTGAAAGATTAATTAAAATTTCCTATAACCTTTTTGTTGTTGAAATTTTAGTGTTTGTTAACCCATCATGTTGACAAAGAATTAGGGCATTCACATTTTTCCTTGGGCAGTATCAGGTCTGTCTAGCTTTGTCTCTTAAGTTTTTTACAATTTTCTTTTTAGGACATGCCGTTCACTTGTGAAGGTATAACTCCTGACATCATCATAAACCCCCACGCCATCCCCTCTCGGATGACGATTGGTCACTTGATTGAATGTCTCCAAGGGAAGGTAAGATTTTGTCCTGAAAAACAATAGGTTCCAAGTTGATGTGTCTTTCATTTTGGTGAGCATTGCTCTGATCATTGAGCCAAGTTGATTAAAAGCAAATATGATATTTTCCTGCTTTCAGATTAGTTATTCCACTTTTTCATCCTTTTTTATTTTTAAGCAATCTGGGTGGTTAGGGAGATAGCTTAGTAGATAGGGGTATTTCTGTGCAAGCGTGATGACCTGTTTATTCACGTAAAGAGTCGTAATACCTGGGGCTGGGAAAAATGTTAGCAAGCCTGCTGCCTGACTTCAGACCTGATCCCCATGCTGCAAGGACAGGAGTGATCCTGCACGCTGACTTCCGATCTCTGTGTAAATAAATTAAACATACAAAGAGTGTGTGTGTGGGAAGAGGCTGTAACCCAGTGTTGATGTGTGAGACAGAAGATCACTGTGGCTTGGCCCAGCTCCAGGCTCAGGAGGAGAGACCTGTCTCAGGCGATATGAAGGATGATGGACCAAGAAACCTGATGCATTAGCTTTTGATTGTTGCTGTGATAGAACAACATAGGGAAGAAAGGGTTTATTTCATCCACGGCTTACAGTCTTACCTGTCGTGAAGGGAAGTCAGGGCAGGAACTCAAGGCAGGAACTGAAACAGGCCATGCAGGATCCCGGTGCCCGGGGCTTGCCCAGTTTGTTTTCTGGATGTCCCAGGACCACACCTGCTCATGGATGGTAGCCCTCTCGTGCACTGAGCCCTCGTTAGTACACCTACGTTAATCAGGACAGATCGGTCCTCACAGAGCAGTCCACTGGCAGCTCCTCAGCTCAGGCTCCTGCCTCCCGGATGCCTCTCACTTGTTTCTGGTTGACAAATTAACCAGCAACCTGATGCCCTCTTCTGGCTTCTACATGGATGTGTATTCCTCCCTTACATATATACATATACCAGCACACATGTTTGCACACACACAAAATTGCCAAGAAAGAATTTTTGCCTGAGTAACTTGTGCTAGCCAATTGTACCATTGGGGCTCAAGACCAATTTATTTGTAAGATACAGCACATACAGCCTTTGTATATATATATTTGTGGTTATAGCAGCAGCTTTTTTCTACAGATAACTTAATTCAGACAGTTGGTTTAATATGGCTTTAGGAAATGTTAAATTTTGGTATCAGCTGTGTTTTATCTTTCAGGGTAAGTTTTCTGGATTTGGGTGTCTTGTTAAAGTAGAATAGTGTCCCATGGACAGACTTCTATTGGAGAGCATTTTAGCCTCTCTTTTTAGGCAATTACTTTGTTACAAGGATCTTAGGTAAAACATTTAAAAAAATGCATATCAGTATTACACAACTTTTATAACCATTTTTAATTTCAAAATCTTGCCTTTTATAGGAAACATTTTTAAATCGGGTATATCTTTATTGATGTGTGACTTCTCCCATACTTGCTTTCATTCTAAAGGTCTCTGCGAACAAGGGTGAAATTGGTGATGCCACTCCGTTTAATGATGCTGTCAATGTGCAGAAGATTTCTAATCTTTTATCTGACTACGGCTACCATCTCAGAGGAAATGAGGTATATTTGCTATCACAAGAGCACATTCTGACCTGTATGTAACAAGCATGTTCTGTGTGGTGTACTTTATATATACAAGAAAGCTGGGCTGGAGAGATGGCTCAGCGGTTAGGAGCACTGACTGCTCTTCCTAAGGACCTGAGTTCAATTCCCAGCAACCACGTGGTGGCTCACAACCATCTGTAATGGGATCCGATGACCTCTTCTGGTCTGTCAAAAGGCAGTGACAGTGCACTCACATACATGGAATAAATAAATAAATCTTAAAAAAAAAAAAAAAAGCATTCAATTGTGCAAGTCATAAGCATACAGCATGATGAAGTTCCACAAAGTAAACACACTGAGTCTAGCACCCACACTGAGAAAAGAAATCACCCAGATGCTTTTCTACCCTGAAAGTCCCTTCTAGTCTCTACCCTGTCATCCCAGGTAAGTGCTGTCTCATTGTAAGCTGGGTTGATTTTAGTGTAAATAGCAGTACAGAGCAAGTGCACATGCGTTTCTGAGCTTGTTACGTTTTTAGTCATGTGTGACAAAATCTCTGTTTTCAGGTGCTCTACAATGGATTCACTGGTCGAAAAATCACATCGCAGATTTTTATTGGCCCCACTTACTACCAGCGTTTGAAGCATATGGTGGATGACAAAATTCATTCTCGTGCTCGGGGGCCCATTCAGATTCTTAACAGACAGCCCATGGAGGGCAGATCTCGGTAAGGGAGCTGCAGCTGTGGCGTTTGTGTTCTGTTTAACTAGCCATTCACTTGAAAATGTAAAGCACGTGTAAGTAGAGACAGTGGTGTGATGACTGCCTGTGTTCCTGATCCTCACTTGAACAGTGTCTCCTTCAAAGTCAGGGCTGTGAACACTCTAGGCAACTGCTCTTCCAGGGAGCCAGACCCCACCTTGTTTCTGCTGTGTTCACCAGATCCAGTGGTCGTACAGTTTCCTTTGGATATAACTATGTAACCTCTGATCTCTGGACCCTCAGAGAACCTTTCTTCATGTGAGCTATGTTTTTCATGACAGCAGAGATTAGACTGAAATCTAAAATACTGATTTAAAAGCAGAGGCAAAACCATTACATATTAGTACATGCTTAATGAAAAGTTGGTATATTTCTAAGTAAACTTAGTGATAAAGGTGACATTCATTGGCTTACAGTTTTTTGCAAATTTCTTTAGTGAGCTAGAAGGCACCTGGACTCTTCTACTTCTGAATTAATTCCATTGCAATATTTTGCCTTTCCCTTCCTCTCTCTCCACCTCCCTTCCTCTCTTCCTCATCTCACTCTTTCTTCCCATAGAGTCTCATAATAGCACAGGATGGACTCAAACTCTTGTTACACTGCTGTGCCTTGCCTCCACCTCCACACGGTTGGAATTATAGGTGTGTGCCACCACACAAGCTCCATATTGTGTTTGAGAAGAATGTTTTTATTACCTTTGTCTATTGTGTGTGTAGGTGTGCATAAGCCAAGGTGTGAGTGTGGAGGTCAGAATATGACTTGTAGGAATTTGCTTCTCTCCATTCGCCATGTAGGTCCTGGGGATTGAATTCAGCAAGAACCTTTACCCACTGAACCATCTCATTAGCTCGGTATTGTATTTGAGAGAGCTCTGATGTCACGTAGATAGATATGGTTGGAGAAGAGAAGAATGGTATTTTTTTGTTGCTATACTAAAATGAAGAGCTACTCTAGTTTTTGTCCTTTCTAAATCTTCATTTTCATTTATTTTTGAGCCAGTATTTTTTGTCCCTGTGACAGTATGTTTTTATATAATCCTGGATGACCTGGTATTCACTATGAAGGCCAGGTTGACTGTGAATTCATGGTAACCTCCTGCCTCAGCCTCCCACAGGAGGCTCACACTGCAGGCCTCACCTGTAAGCCTGCACCACTGCACCACTGCACCACTGTGCTTGAGAAGTTGTAATTTCCTCTTTCTTTTTCCTGTTTTCTCTCTATGAAGGGAGGGAGGCAGGCAGGAGGAGAGGGAGGGAGAGGAGAGGGAGAGGAGGGGGAGGGAGGGGGGAGAGAGAGGGAGAGAGAGAGAGAGAGGGGGGAGAGGGGGAAGGGAGAGGGGAGGAGGAGGGGGAGAGGGAGAGGGAGGGAGAGGAGGAGGGAGGGGGGGAGGGAGAGGGGGAGGGAGAGGGGAAGGGGGAGGGAGAGGGAGAGGGGGAGGGGGAGGGAGGGGGGAGGAGGGGGAGAGAGAGAGAGGGAGGAGAGAGGGAGAGAGGGAGAGGGGAGGGGAGAATAAAAGATTCTGTAGTTTAGAATGTCCTTCAACTTATGGCATTGCCCCAGCCTCTCAAATGGTGTGAATACTGGCATGAGGCCAGCTAAACATTTCTTTGTCTCTGTCTCTCTTTCTCTCTTCCCCTCCCCCCTTTCTCCTTCCTTTCCCTCTCTCCCTCCCTCCCGCCCTCCCTCCCTCTCTCTTTTTTTTTAATTACTTTAAAAGTGTATGGGAGTTTTGCCTGCATATATTTGTGTGCACTGTCTTGCACGCTGGTGATAGCAGAGGCCAGAAGAGGGTGTGGGGTCCTTTGGAACTGGAGTTACAAGCAGTTCTGAGCTGTGAGTGGATGCAGGGGACTGAGCTCAGGTCCTCTGCAAGGGCAGCACATGGTCTTGACTGTTGAGCCACCATCTCTCCAAGTCTAGTGCATTTGGACGGGGAGAGCTGAGAAGACAAGGTGTAGCAGACAAGAGGCCCCGGTTTAGATTGCAGATCTGTCAGGATTTGCCACCAGAGGATTTAATTTAAAATGGTGTACAAATTAGGATGTTAGTTGTTGCACCCAGCGATTGTGTTACCCGTGGATTCTAAACTAAGATTGTTTGGTGTTTTCCTTCACATTGTGACTCAACCTGAGTTCCAGAGAAAGATACGGTGGCGGGACACCCCAGCCAGCCACGCCATGGGAACTTAGTTGGTGGAGAGTGGGAACTGAGTTGGGTGGAGAGATTTTGGAGCCCTGAGTCAGAGAGCCTGCCGGGATGAGAGCAGGCCAGGCCTGCTGGTGCCCTGAGGCGATAGCGTGGGTGCTTGGAGGTCATGGAGGTGGTGAGACCACCGGGGCCAGAGAGTAGCCAGACTAAGAATGGGTTAGCCTTTTCGTTATTTTACGCTACTTGTAATGAGAAGTTGAAAGCCTCATCAGTGAATTTGCTACATTAAAATCACTGCCTTTCTTGGATGCCCGTTAATGGTAGAGTACTTGGCAAATGTGCAAGTTCCTAGTTCAGGCTTGTTCCCTCTGCCAAATTGTGTGTTGCATGCACAGCTGTACAGCATCACAATTAATCATTTAGGAAATACAGACTCACTGAATTATACAGATTTTTCCAATGTTAAATTCTATTCCACACAAAAGAAAAAAACCCACACTTGTTCTCTCTCTACAGATGCTTTTAGGAAAACACTTAAGTATAGGAAGACTTGGGGTGTGAAGTAGCGGTAATTTTGTAAAATTCTAATTTTTGCTCAGAAGTTCAAATTTCTAATCATTTGAAGTACATCCTTAATTGTTTTCCTTGGAGTAAAAGGTTGACTTTGTTCAGTTCCTTTCACTTCTTTGTTCTGTAACAAAGTTTGAATCAACATAATTGGTGTTATTGCTGGAGTAAAACTGGTCTTCTCCATGCGAGGGGAACTATCACTGCTTATAGAGCTTGGTTCCTCTGCCTGCACTTGCCTAAGGATAGTTTTATTTGCTTTCTTACAGTCAGTGTGGGTGCCAGCACAGTGACAGGAGGAGGAGTATCGCTGTATTAGAAGTGTAGCTTGGTCTTCTACACCCACAGGCTGTAACTTGACAGCCTCTGTCGTAAGCATGAGCACACTGGAAACAAATCAGGGCTGAGAGAAGGGTCAGTGGCTAAAAGCACTTACTACACTTTCAGAGCTACCGTTTGGTCCCTTGTTGGCGCCCAGTGACCCACGTGTGACTTGGACCATCTGTAGCCTTCCTTTTCACGTCTCATAGCTGCTAGTCACTGGAAGGCCTTGCTGAGTTAGAGTACAGATGGATGAGAGCCCAGTTCTTACCTGTCTGTCTGTTGTTGGCTAGACAGACCTCTAAGGCTGTGCCTTCAGCTCCTTACCTTGTAGTCCTTACTCATTATGTAGTATTGTGTAAGGCTGAATAGTGAGCCTTTTGTTGTAATAACCGTATAAGCCATTGGCTTTACTCAGTAATGCTTGTGTGCACAAATGCATGTGCTACATTATGGAGGCCAACACCCTCTTGTGTGGCCATCTCAATGCATGGCCTCCCCTGGGAAACCTGTCCCACTCACCTGTTCCATTGTGTGTCACTGTGCACTCTTCCCCTCAGGCGCCATGGCTGGGGATCCCTATTGAGAGGGTATTCGATTGAGATTGACCTCTTAAATGCATGTTCACGTATAGGACTGAACTCATTAAATGGTGCAGTGAGTCTCTGTACCACAGTGTATTTGATGAGGAAACGCATATGCTATGTTTTCTGTCTACTTCATTTGGAGACCTTCTGAAGTACACTAATGGCTTGCTTGGCTTTTCCCCTCCTCACCAGGTTAGAGATCGCTAGGGCATAGAAGTCAGGACCTAGTTATGTGCTACAGCTACTCTTGTCATTCGTCAGAGTGCTCTTTGTAAGAAAAGATGGGATGGGTTCAGGGCCAGTGACGTGGCTCAGTGGGTAAAGGTGCTGCTGCTAAGCCTAGCTATTGGGTTCAATTCTCAGAAGAGAACAGACTCCTGCAATCTGTCCTCTGACCGCTACACATGTGTGTGTCTGGCATTGACATATACTCAAAATAAGTGAGTACAAATAAGCTTGTTTTCTTATCCACAGTGATGGTGGCCTGCGCTTTGGAGAAATGGAGCGAGACTGTCAGATTGCGCATGGCGCAGCACAGTTCTTAAGAGAAAGGCTGTTTGAAGCATCAGATCCATATCAGGTTCACGTTTGTAATCTCTGTGGAATAATGGCAATCGCTAACACCAGGACTCACACGTACGAATGCAGGGGATGCCGCAATAAGACCCAGGTGTGTGCACACTTTATCCTACATGATGTTCTTAGGCAGTAGTCATGGCAGATTTAGTGTAGTGGAATAGGCTGGGATTTTCAGGTGTGATAGCAGGTCTCCAAGATACTAGTTTGACAAAGAAAGATAGTTTGACTTTTCTAAATCAAGCTTAAAAGCAATTTCACAAAGCCATTCATCTCCGAAATAGTAAGGAATCTAAACTTTTTTTAAAATAATGCTTATGGTTATTTTGCCTTTATGTGTCAGTGCATTATGTGTTTGCAATACCCACAGAGGTCGGGTTATCGGGCGGAGGTTACAGATGGTTATGAGCTGCTATGTGGGTGCTGGGAATCAAGCTCAGCCAGTGCTGGAAGGGCAGCCAGTGCTCTTAACCATCGAGCCATCTCTCCAGCCAACCAAGAGTTTCTTAAGCCTCACTTGAAATGCATCGGTTAGGAAAGGTGAATATTGGCTGTGTTAGCAGAGAGGAGGAGCAGACAAAGCCTGCTTGGTTAGAGCCTGCCGAGGAGAGCGTAGGACAAGTGCTCACAGTCCACTCGTCCACCCGGAGTGCCAAAGCCTTAGCCTTTCTGGAGGAGGGAGGGGAGCCTTTGCTGCGAGTCTGCTTATCACTCTCTCTCCTCTCTGCAGATCTCCTTGGTGCGAATGCCGTATGCGTGCAAGCTGTTGTTCCAGGAGCTCATGTCCATGAGCATCGCACCACGGATGATGAGTGTTTAGTGGTCAGAAGTTCATGGTCCGATACTGTGAGCAGCAGTATCTTGTTTCGGTGACTGTCGTTTTAAAAAAAAAATGACAAAATTTCCTGTTGTAATAAGAATTTTATTTGTTTTGTTTAAAGCTCTGCATGCTTTTTCTGTAAATAAACAATAAACTTTTGTAGATAGTCTTATGCGTTATCTTTGATTTCTCTGTAAAATCAGCTGGCTGTAATAAAGTGTTAGTGTGTTAGGTTCAAAGGAATATGTCAGGCAGGAGTGGGGTTACAGCTGTCAGCTGTCTGAGAGCGCGTCAGCTACAGAGGCTAATATATGCGCAGGTTTATAGCTGAGCACCTTCACCTGTTTCAGAAGAAAAAGAAAAATTAGTCACACATACGCTCATGGTACGGCATACTGTCAGCTTCTAATCAGTGAGAATGATAAATCATGGGCTAACAGCGGGGCATGGTAATGAGCTTATAGACCAGCGTTCAGGCTGGGACAGGAGGATTGGTTAAACCCAGGGGTTAAAGGCCTGGGCAACCTAGGAAGACCTCCCATCTGCTCTCTCATCCCTTGTCTCTTTTTTCTAAGAAAGTTTCTCACTATGTAGCCCAGGTTAATCTTGAACTTGCAACTTGCCTGCCTCAGCCTCCCAAGTGCTGGGATTATGGGCATGTTCATCCTTTCAAGAAAACAAACAGGGCCCAGAGAGTAGCTCTGCAGTTAAGCTCACTGGCTGCTCTTAAGAGGAGTCGGGTTTGAGGCCCAGCACCCCCATGGCAGCTCTCCCCTGTAACTCCAGTCCTAAGGGATCTGATTCCCTCTTCTGGCCTCTGAGGGCACTACATGCATGTGGTGCAGACGTGTGCAAGTAAACCGCTCATACACATTAAAAGGTGAGGTGGTGGGATGACAGAATCATGGGGATGAAGGATGTATGAGTAGTTACCTACATGATATGCTGGAGTGCCCCGTGGGGGTGAGCTATGCAGTTCTAAGTAAGAGAGTCAATGCTGCCAGTGTTTAGGTGTGAAAAGGGGAGCTTTCCCATAACCTTGGACTGGCATATTTTGCAAGTTGAGATCCAGAGAAGCTAAGCAATCTTGCAGTCCAGCTTTCATTCAGAGCTTAAGGGAGAAGAGTGCTGCTCCAGTGCAGACTCGGACATGGGACCCAGCTCTGGGGAGCTCCACTGCCTGGATTTACCACACGTCTTGGTAGAAAGGAGGAATTGCTGATCAAATACACATTTACTTGATAATGCCTTTCCCGGCACAGCTGAGTGGTCTGCCCAGTGAGAGGACCTAACACATGCTGACAGGAAACTTTGCTCTTGGTCTGAGGGAGTGTCTGGTCAGACGTCACTCCAATAGCACTAACTACATGTAAGGCAGCCCTGCTGTGACACTGTCGGATGGGTTCTTTGGAAGAGTAGGACAGAGTTGAGTATTTGCCAACCTGTTCTCTTTCTCTAGCTGGTTTCTTTTAGAGTTTATTTTTATTATGTATATATGTGTTTTATGTGAGCGTATGCCGTGAGTATGTGGCTGCCTGTGGAGGCCAGAAGAGCCCACAGGAGCTCCTGGAGCTGGAGTTACAGGCAGTTGTGACCCGCCCCACATGGGTGCTGCAAACTGAACTCCGTTTCCCTGGAAGAGCAATGCCTGTCTAGCTTTTTTTTTAAAGCTCAAAGAAAAGGACCGATTGACACCATGGTCACTTCCTTTTAAATGATGAATATAATAGTCACTGCACAAAGGGGAAATGACACATAGAAGTTACAGGAATCCTCGAGATGAGGTGAAAGCTAAGTCCTGGTAGCCCTCAGTCATCCATCCACGTGTTCTCTTGAGGAATGTGATCTGGCTATAATAACAGGCTTCACGCTTTTCTGAACTTCATGCTTTTCAGAATGGTATTAATAGATGTACATGCTACTTGATTATTAAAACACTACTCTTTTTTTTTTTCTTCTTCTTCTTTTTTTCGGAGCTGGGGACTGAACCTTGCTAGGCAAGCACTCTACCACTGAACTAAATCCCCAACCCCACACTACTCATTTTTAAGTGGTACGATGGCTTGCGTACCTTTTTTCACTGGTATTTCATGTACGGCATCAACCACTGTAATTTTGGCTGACGCTGAAGCCTGTCCTTGGGAATTGGACGCATGGCACTCGTATTCTCCAGTGTCTTCCTTACTTAGAGGAGATACCTGTGAAAGAGAAAGGCTCTTTGGTTCTCAGTGGAGGTCTCTCTTTTCTAGTGGCTTCCATTACACCTAGTAGGGTCCCTGTGATGAGCAGGGGTGTGGGAGAGGAGCTGCTATGAGAAATAGTGAAGTCCCGTGCCATGAGCCATATTCCGACAGCATGGATATCTTTTGATCACAATGTGAATGTTAAAATTTGGGTAGGTGCACATCCATGCTGGAGGGGGAGCCTTGCTAGGTGCTGTGATCAATTACAGAATCAGAGGTCAAGCAAAATCACATACTTGTTCACCAATAATAACGATAATTAATGCTTGAGCCATTTAGTTCTGTGTAAGAATTCTGCTTTGAGCTTAGGCGAGCAGAATTCTCTTATTTATTTATTTATTTATTTATTTATTTATTTATTTATTTTTAAATAAAGTAACTCCAGCTCTCCCGTTAGTTCCCGTAGCTGTATCTGCAGTACCACACCAGGGCTGCTTCAAAGAAATGGGAGAAAAATAATTTCAGGCAGGTGACCAGGAACCTTTGCCATGCCCCTGGTGTTCACTCCTGAGAAGGGAACCGCTGCCAGCTCTGGTACTTACCAGCACCCAGCCAGTTACTTCATGCTTTTCTGGACCACCCCGGGTCTGAATGGCCAGGTTTTCCCGGTCACCAGGCAAGAGTTCTGTCCTTTGAACTCCAGAGTGATCCCTTTTTACCTGGGGAATCAAAAGGAGAGCCTCAGTTCTCCGACTGAAAACGTCAAGTTGGAAAAGCCACAGTCCCAGAACTGCACCAGGTGTCCACCAGACTTTGTAATTAGATTAAATCTAACAATTTACTCACACTGTTCCTTTTCTGAACACTTGGCAAGCAGAATGGTTTCCTCCTGCCAACTTTATCCAAGCAAGGTGGTTTTTGTTTGGATTTGTTTTGAGACGGGGTTTCACTATGTAGCCCTTGGCTGGCCTGGAACGCACTCCATTGACCTGGGAGATCTGTCTGCCTCTGTCTCCCAAGTGCTGGGATTAATGGTGGTGTACCATTCCATTTGGCTTTTAGGCAACCATGTTTTATGCTTTTTCTGGGAAACTTGTGGGGTATGCACGGTCACCCTGCAAACTAGTGCTTTACTCACTAGTGCTTTACTCACTAGTGCTTTACTCACTAGTGCTTTACTCACTAGTGCTTTTCTCACTAGTGCTTTACTCACTAGTGCTTTTCTCACTAGTGCTTTACTCACTAGTGCTTTTCTCACTAGTGCTTTTCTCACTAGTGCTTTTCTCACTAGTGCCTTTGATCCTTGGTACTGGGCTTGCTTTTTTTCTTTTTTTGTCTGCTTTGTCATGGTTGACCGGTAGGCTGTCATGCAATGCTGATGTCTGGGACCTTGGGGGGTGGGGAGGGCTCTTCCTGTAACAACCTCATCAAGACAAGCAGCTGCTGGAGGCCAGAGGAAGTTACCACTTGCTCTGAGGGCTAAGGAAGCATGAAGCAGTTCACACTGTCGTTTCTGACCCGTTTCTGTCCATGCTACGGAGGAGAGATTCAGAAGGCTGTGTGTGAAGGGCAAGTTCGCCTCCCTTGGCTTACAGCCAATCCTTACTTCTTGTCCTTTCCCACCTATCTTAAAGGTCAAAGTATGTTAATAAGAACTTTGGACAAGGTGTAAAGAACACAAGAAAAAGGACTTTGCTGTTGTGTTGAACACATTAGCACCTCAGTTTCGGTACATATATTTTAAGACTTAAAATAACCGAATGAAAAACTCCATGAAACAATTTTCTTTAATTCTACCAAGGCTTCTTTAAGAGCCGAGCCAGTGTTCATTTCAATTGTCTTTGTAATGCGAAAGACTTGCAATGTCTGGTGCTTCCTTTTCCTTCTGTAATAAAGCAATTGTTAAGTGGGGTTTCCAGACTTTCTCCATGTTCCCCCCGATTCTGAGAGAAACCCAGGTATTTAGAGTTTTAAAAGAAAGCTATGAAGACATATATAAATAAGCATTTTTTTCCTTGAATTTTCCAAGCAGCTGGTGAAACTGTTTATGTTAATAAAGTGGGTAATGTTTGGGGAGGAGCATTTGGCTCAAAGGTGAAAGACTGGTAAGACAAGACTCAGAGCCTGTGATCTCAGAGTAGGGTAGGTGGAGACCCAAGGATCCTTGAGGCTAGCTGTATATCCTGGTTAGTTCAAATCAGTGAGCTCTAGGTCAAAAAGTAAGACGGAGAGTGATAGAGGAAGACAGACAGACAGACAGACACACGCACGCACACACGCACGCACTCACCAACAAAAAGTAAGACGAAAACAATAGAGGAAGACACACATGACCCAACCAAAGGAACCTCGTGTTTGTTTTTCGAGACAGGATTTCTCTGTGTAGGCCTGGCTGTCCTGGAACTCTATAGACCAGGCTGGCCTGGAACACAGAGATCTGCCTACCTTTGCTTCCCAAGTGAGTGTTAGGTTTAAAAGCATGAGCCACAAGTGACAAAAAAAGAATCTTACAAACAAACAAACAAACAAACAAACACAAACTCAAGCCTGTTAGTCACAAATGGTCAGCAGGGGGAGAATCAGTGGGAGACCAAGAAGTCACTAGGTTTAATCTTTTTGCAAGATCTCTTGATATACAGTTGGGTTGGCTTTAAACTCACCACCCTGTCTCACTCTCCCCAGAACATTCGCCGTGACACCTAGCTCAAGTGTAGTTTGGTTGCAACAGATTCTTCCAGAACCTTTGCTATTGTAAATAAGGAATAAAGAAAAGTGCCAATAACTGCAGAACTCTATCCATCTTTGGGTGCCACTTCTTGTTGGCACTGTTATTTTATCTTTTTAAAAAAATTATTTATTTTATGTATATGACTGTACTATCGCTGTCTTCAGACACACCAGAAGAGGGCATCGGATCCCACTGCAGATGGTTGTGAGGCACCATGTGGTTGCTGGGAACTGAACTCAGGACCTCTGGGAGAGCAGTCAGTGCTCTTAATTAACCACTGAGCCATCTTTCCAGTCCCCCGTTATTTTACTTTAATTCTCGTTAATGTACATATCTGTGAATTTGGATCTACCCTCAGGGGCCAGAAGAGGACTTTGGATGTCCTGGAGTGGGAGTTGGAGGCAGTTGTGGCTTTTTCTCTTAGTTCCCTCTTTCTAACCCCCTAGCTTCCCAGTTCTGTCTGGTGTCTGGCATTCCAAAGAGAGCCATGTAACTTCAAAGCCTCCCAAGGCGGACTCATTTCCCCTGGGATCCATGTGTATTTTGCCGGGGTGCCACAGAGCCAGGCCTGAAGACCTTATTCTTTGCAATACTTGGCAATGAGGCTATATAGTTAGGGTCCTCGAGTCACCCTGGCCTCTCATTCGTAAATTCCATGGAGACCCTTGAGAAGCAACAAAGCTTGTCGGCTTTCCTTGAAAACTATTGGCCATGCTCCCCCCTCTCACAAGCCACTGGCCGCAAAATAGGCATTGGGGAACATAAGCTGCTAGGGGGAAGGCCCAGATGAGCACATAGGGTACATTAGTGGCATGCCTTACTTCCCTTCCGTATCTCTTTCCGAAGCACAATTTAGAGGTAAGAGTCCCATAATTCCATTTAACGGAAGTTTCAGCTGTGAAGGACAGCTAGCTGTACTAGAACTGGGTCATCGGCTTGCTGTACTAGAACTAGGTCACCTCTGCCCACACCATGGTCCAGGCGTCTCCTGGTAACCACGCTCAAGCCCGGTAGTTTCATAGTGGCCGCATTCCTCTGGCCACACGGGGGCGCCAGAGGCTGCCAGGAGCCCTGATCTAGATTAAGGCTTCTAACCAGGCAGCGGGAAAAGCTCTGGCTGCTTCTGAGGTCTTTAAACTGTGACGGTAATTCTGCCCTCTGCGGAGGAAGCTCTCTGAAGGAGAAAGTGAGGCCGACAGATGGAGAGCAGAGATCAAGAAGTCCAGTCCTGATCACATTTGTGCCCGGCGGCTGGAACTGCCTTCTCTTTCTTTTTGCCCCTCAGCTATATGAACTGAAATCTGTTCCAGAGACTTCTGACAATGAGGCCTCCCCCTTACCCCTGCCCCGCCGTCCCCAGAGTCCCAGAGGTCCCCCCTCTGACCAAACAACAAGCACACAAAATAATTGACACTATCGCCCATTTTTTGAGTTTGCTGAGGAAGCAAACTAGCTAAAAAGGAGTGTCTGGTTTTGCTGTTTTACTTAAAACTAAATTTCCTCTATTAGTATGAGTTTGAAGATGCTTCTTTACGTCATAGCCTCTGGTATAGAGTCCTGCCGCCACAGAACGAGTGATACCACCATGTCTTTCCTGCTCAACCTGGGAGCCAAAAAAAAAAAAAAAAGCGAACCTTTCCTCTCTTGAATGTTTCTGTCAGGTATGTATTTGGTCACAGCAAGGCAAAAGCAACGAAAACAGTGGGTTTAGATATTCCCATGATTCATTGGGAGTTTCTCAGACTCCCTGCTTGGACACTGCTACCAAAATCAGGATTGGCCTGATGGAGGTCGGGAAAGATAACTTGCTAACGTAGAGATGGTGCAGCTGCCACGGGCTTCATCGTTGTGGGGCGGTGGCCTTGATGCAGACTGCACTGTCTGCATTCCCACTGCCCTGGGCGATGCCAAAAGCTTTCTGGGTTGCATGCTGCTCCCCTGAGGCCTGCATTACTGACCTTGTTCCAGATGAGGACAGGGGTTGGGATTCCGATGACTTCGCAGCTCAAGTACACCTTGGCGCCAGTGACATTCCAGATGTCCTTGGGGGGCGTCACTATGGAAGGACCTACAAGAGAAGCCAGAAAGCTATGTCCATCTTTTAGTAGTTCATCATCAGTCAGGATCTGACAACGCAAATCCTTGTGTGTGAGGCCCTCTCCTCTGTGGATTATCTGAAGTGCATCTCAAAGGCCCAGACAAACAGGCCTCTTCCTGTCGCCAGCGTCTTCTTAGGGAAGGCAAGAACTGAAATTAGCAAACCACCAAACACAACAACAAACGCCATTAGTAGGGAAAATCTGTTTATCTCACAGAAATCTAACAACGCCGTCTTCTTTTCCCCAGCCGGGCGAGCGTCAGTGAGTTTTATTTTACCAGCTGTTTTGCGTTAGCTGGGATTTTTCCCATTGACGCCGAGAAATTTCAGTTCTGAAATGCTTGATGTTCCACTTCCTTTGTTGACCAGCATCTTCACTCCGAGGGCAGTGCTAACAAACAGACACTCCTTGTGTAACAAAAGAAAAATAAAAAAAAGCTAAGAAGTTATTTTAAAACCTGCTGAGAGCACCCAGGCAGTCTTGGCTTGGGTAAGATTCAAGAGGGGCTGTCCTGGGAATTGGTAGAAGGTACAGAAGGGGGCCTGGGTCTCAAAGAAGGTGGGGAGAGGGTCTTTCTGCTTGTGAGGAGGGCAAAGACTCAATATAATGGCTGCCTTCTGTTGGGACCAAGCTCCCAAAGAAAGGGCAGGAGGGGGCTGGTTTCAGGGCTCTCAGTGGCCGGGTTCCCACCAGTAAGCATTAGTAAAGGGGACCGTGAGTAGTGTGGGGGCAGCCAGGAGAGGCCAGATGATATCTCCTCTTCTCGGGAGTTCTGGAACCCAGTAATTATCTCCTGTGAGTAAAAAGGCCCTTACTCAGAATCCACCCATAGTGGGCATCTCTTTTGCTGTAAGCTTGTAGGACTCTCTGTTCCTGGAGTTGGTAAACTATGGACCATGAACCAAACTTGGCTTCCTAGTTATGTCTGTGTGGCCTCCAAAGAGCAGGCTGTTCAAATGTTTGGGAGAAACTAAGGGAATAATACTGTTTCATGGCCTGTGAAAACTAGGAGAAATTCTCATTCAATGTCCATAAATGTTAGTGGAACAGCCTCATCTCCTCCCATCGCCTCGGCAGGACCGAGTGGTTTGTATTCCAGACCGTGTGGCCTAAATGTTGTAGATCCGGGTCCTCACAGAAGGAAATTGCTGATTCCAGCTTTAATCAACAGGAGAAAGAGACTGATAGGTAAACAAGGATCAGGAGAAAGGATCAGCACTTCAATCCTGCTCAGTCTTTCTTGAGCCCGTA
Organism: Rattus rattus; assembly: GCF_011064425.1. Taxonomy (NCBI): domain Eukaryota; kingdom Metazoa; phylum Chordata; class Mammalia; order Rodentia; family Muridae; genus Rattus; species Rattus rattus. The sequence goes on from NC_046164.1 coordinate 34,114,322, forward strand.
CGCACATAATCACCAGAAGATCTCTGCTTTGGCCCTGAAACTCCCACTTCTATGTCCACAGATATGGGAAGATTCATGGCTGCTCCTTCCCCCCGAGGGGCCAGCTCCCCAACATCACGGCAGGAAAGGCCTGCATATCTATCCTTCATTAATGAAGCTGCTCTAAAATACTGACTTTAAAAATGACATATGTGTACTTATTTGCTGCGTGTGGCCGCGCAAGGTAGAGGTGGACTTTGAGTGTCTTCCTCTATTGCTCTCCACTTCAGCTTTTTAAAATTTATTTTTATTTTATGGGCTAGCCTGGGCCCATCTGTTTTGTACCTGTACATATGTCTGTGTGAGGTGTCGTAAGTCCTGGCATTGGAATTACAGACAGCTGTGAGCTTCCATTCTCTACTTCAATTTTGAGAGAGGCTCTCTCAGTGAACTGGAAGCTCGCCAGCGGGCCAGACTTGTTGGCTCTTGAGCTCTGAGGCTCTGTGACCTGCTGGTGTTACGCCAACAGCTGCACACCAGCACGCTGGCTTGCATATGGGTGGCAGAGATCTCAACAGAGGTCCTCATGCTTGTGGAGCAGACACTATTACCCACAGAGCCATCTCTCTAGCCCACACAGCCCCTTTTTAGTGGAGCAATTACTATTTCCCATCTACTAATGTGGAATGGCAGGTTTCAGCTACCTGGGTCCTCAGAGAGTCGTGGGACAGTGCACCTTGGAGAGGACATAGAGTCGGGACCCTGGGTTCCTACAGAGAGTCACTGCTTCGAAGAGCTAGACTCCGCCTTCCTGGATGCTAGACTCCGCCCCCTGGATGCTCTGATCTGCTTCTGGAACGAGTAAGTTAATTATTCCCTCTGTCTGGGGTCTTCGAGCCTAGTTAAATATCTAACTACAGGGTCATCTTGTACTGGGGCCTGGGAAAGGCACAACCTTCCCTTCTTGGCTTGGAAAACTTTCTTGCGCAATCAGCATTCACAGGCCACGGAGTCTCCCCTCCCAACATCTATTTTCAGTGCATATTAACGTCTCGAAACCGCAAGGAAATGACCCCGCTATACAAGATTCTTCCACTCATCTCAAGGATTAGAAGCTTTTAAAACAAATCTCTTGGGGCAGTTTTTTTTCTTTCTTTTCTTTTCTCCCTTTGTAAGAATGCACAAAAACAATCACTTTTGAAAGCTCCAATTTTATGTTTCCTTCTCGGTGGATCGTGGGTCCCAGTAGGAAGCATACACCCCGGCTGGGACTTCTGACTTCTTTTGTAGCGAAACTGGACACAGGGAGCAGGGCTAGGCTGTTTATATGTATGTTTCTGGCCTTGTCTCAGACATTTCCTAACCTGAATGCCCTGATATACAATGTGGGGCTCGCCCTCTCCCTAGCTTCCTCTTGGCTTCTGAGACCCCACGGCTTGGACGTCATACAACCGGATCTCGATAGCCTTTGAACTCCTTTCTCCAACCTCCGTGAGGGCCCCCTGCTGCTCTGTCCTTCCCACACAGGCTGGAGCAGCCTGACTCAGATCTCAAGGGATCTCAAGAGGTTGTTCTGGGGAGAGTATACCAGTACGCCAAGGCTCTGAAGAGGGGTGGGGTGAAGCTAGGGTCTGGGGAAAAGCAGCTGCTCCCAGAGCAAAGGAGCAAAGCTTCATGGGAATGGTTCTATTGTGAGGCTCTGAGTGTCAGTTATGTAACCTGTGTTCATCTTCCCAGAGGCACCAGCTTCCATCAGGAGCAGGTACAATGCCTGCACAGTACCTCCTTCAGTCTCCAAGCCGTTAGGGTTAGTCCTGTTTTACTGAGACATGATCTCCCTTATGATCATGATCCTCCTGCCTGAGCTTTTTGAGTAATACTATTGCAAGGAAAAGTGCTGTGCCCGAGCTTCAAGCTTCATTTTAATACTATTCACTATAGCAAGGTTTTGGGTTTTTTCCCCCATATTTCTTTCTTTGTTTCTTTCTTTCCCCCGGAAAGAGTCTCACTATGTAGCCCTGGCTGTCCTGGAACTCATTATGCAGACCAGGCTGGCCTTGCCTCACAGAGCTCCACCTGCTTCTGTCTCGTGAGTGTAGGGATTAAAGGCCTGCCCTACGCTTTGCGTTTTTGAGCCCTGATAATAAACGTTGACGGAGTGCTCTAAAGGGCCCTGTTCTCTTCCATGATCTTTGTATATAATTCCACTCCAAGTGGGTTTTTGTTTAATCTTGAATTAATTTTTGCCTCTGTTATGATGTGCAGGCCATCTATTACGTCAGTACTACATTGAGAAGACCTCTTTCGCCTACTGAGTCACCAGTGATACCCTTCTGGTCTATCCCGTAGCCATACAGGTATGGATCTGTATCTGGACTCTGTTCTGTTCCACAAGTCTGTCCGTCCATGTACTTGTAACATGGACCTCAGAAACCCATTATGCTAATATTCAAGCACAAAAGGCAGGGAAGGTTTATTATAATGGTCTCCCTCCAGGTCTCTTATTCTTCCAAGAAAAAAAGAGACTTTCTGGAGAAACGAGTGTTCTTGAAAAACATCTGAGCCCATGAATACCCTGAATGAGGGCTATCACAGGGGTGGGGTGGGGTGGGGTGGAGGATGGAGATGGGGGTGGGGGAGGATGTGGGGATGGAGGGGGTGAGTTCACTATTAGAACCAACTATCTAGTGAGCTCTCCCTGAGATACATAACAACTTGACTTGAGTGAGCTGATCCACTTGTAGATTATTGAGAACAAATAGTATTGTTCATTTTGCTGCCAGGCTATATGTAGAATTCTACAAATTCTAGGTAATAAAAGCTGGCATTATTTCCATGCCGGGTGGGTGGGCAGGCCAGAGCATGGCTGTTAGCAACAGTTCCTGGCAAGACACTGACAAAAAAAAACCTTGGTCATTGCAAATGACCTCATTGCACCAAGGTTAGACTCAGTGACACAGTGAAGAGTTTAATGAACAGCATCTAAATGAAAACTACCGCCCTACAAAAGGGCCTTTAGACCTGACATGCACTCTTTTGCAAAGGACAGCCCTATCAATTAATGACTAATTGATGAGGCCATCCGTAGACCTCACAGTAGGCGGAGCGGGCTCTTTCCCATTGACTTTGTGTTGGTAGAGTCCTCAGGTGTTCAGAATCCTCCCCATTCACATTGCCCAGAGCTGATACCCATGGTGTGTTTACCTCTCAGGCTGCCTGGGTCTTAGCTGCTTCCTGGTCTGGGGACTTCCGGTAACAAGCAGGAGACGTAAAGAGGCATAGCCCGTTCCTCACCCCAATGGTGGAGACTGCGTTTAGGGCCTTATACATGCTAGCCAAGCACTCTACCACCGGGCTATACCCCTGACTTTTTAACTTTTAACCTGGTGACAGGGTCTGATTCAGATGTCCAGATTAACCCCAAACTCACTGTATAACCCAGGCGTGCCTCAAACCCATCCTCCTGCCTCAACCTCCTTCACAGCTGGGACTACAAACATGCATTATCAACGTGGGTGGGAGGCTCTTGGCAAAGGCAGAATGTGGGTCTTTATAGGAAGATGAGTGGAGGGGAAGATGAGCAGAGGGGTGAGAAGAGACACAGAAAGGACTTCCCGCTGACTCAGGGACACCAACAGGGTCATGAGTGCAAGGAGAAGATGTCACAGAACTGCTGGCTGATGGGACAGCCCACCCATCTCCCAGGCACAAAGGCCCTCACTGCAAATCTTCCACTGGAACGCAACACCACTGCCAACTGTGTATCCCAGAGTTCCGTTCCCAAAGGTCTTGTTCTGCTTCAGCTCAATGTCTTTATTATCTTTATCAAAGAACTCCTCTTTCCACTTTCTTCCAAGAAAGTCAGAGGAAATTCAGAATGTATTTCTGTTCCAAGTGATAAAGACGTGAGAAAGAAAGAAGGAAAGAAGGAAGGAAGGAAAAAAAAAGATAGACTTTAATTCACCCTCAGCTGGCATTTTGATGCAAAATTCTGAAAATCAAATCTCAAAGCCAGTTCATGAGTCATGATATTGGCATCTAAGTTATCTTCTGTGTCTGGATTCCAACTAAAGAGGAAGATCCCAGATTTTTTTTAATGTACAGGGACAAACCCCAAATAAATGTAAGTATTTGTTTATCCATGCTCTTGTTTTGAGAGGGATTTCAGGGTGGTAAGCATCTGTCTAGCAAATATCCTGTCTATAGGATGTTCGCTGCCTCTCGCTTCCCTTGCTTATCCAGAAAAGAGCCAGGCTGCCCCAGTGCTGCAGGCATGAGAAAATGTCCGCTGCCAGGCTCTCCGAACCCCAGGTTCATTCATACTTCACTCTCTGTGATGCCTGTGTCCCAACCACGCTGTACCTCTTCGCTCTCTTACCTGCATGCTCACTCTCATTCAGTCACCTTTGAACTTGAAAGATAACACACGTTTCTCTTTCAAGTTCATTTCCCGACTTTAAAAAATTATTACTGCCTTCAAATCTCAGGTGACTTTTTCTTTTGAACCATTCTTTGAAGGGAAAGAAAGGGGGAGGGTTGAGGTGGAGGACAAGGAGAAGAAAAAAGATATGAAAATGAAAACAGACAACCAGATCCCCGGCGAGGAGCCATATTCTTCTATATATCCGTTGGAAGAAAGCTAAAATTCAGTTAATGAATCGGTGTCACCCTGAAAGTACCCAGAAACAGTCAGAAGTCTCTGGTAAATTCTGTTTGCATCTGCATGGTCTCCTAATAATGTTCTGGACAAATGATTCAGACTAACAGCTTACTTTAGGATAGTTTCTTAGGATCCAGAAGTTGCTGTGTCCCCAAAAATAGAGAGAGAGAATAATTACAGTTGGGAGAATCTAAAATTGGAACGCTGCAACTTGGTTTTGAAGAAGCGAGGAAAGGCAATTCTCTCTCACAAACCACACAGATGATGAGGAAATGTAATTAACTTTAAACCTGACCACAGTTCATGTAAGCTTATTTATATAAAGTTGCAAAGGAGAAGGAGTTAAATCTCATCATCCTATAAACACACACACACACACACACACACACACACGGAGGGATAATGCTCAAGAAGAATGTGAACAATGCCTCAGCCTCTTGTAGAACACATGACCTGAGCTGAGCTGTCCCCACCACCCCTGGGAACAGAAGCACTGGCTCTGGATCCTTGCCAATGACTTTAGACAAACCACTGAGCCATTTCTACAAAAAAGAAGTTAGGGCCTCTTTGGGGGGTTTTGAAGTGAGCCTACTTATCGTGAATGTCAATCAACTGCGTAAAGGTTTTCTGGTCTGCCGTCTGGCTCTGGCCGTGAATGCAATGCAGGCAGGTCAAGTGGACTTCTGTATCTGGCCAACCATATTGTGCATGACTTGTTATCCAGTTCACTCTCCCAGGGACGAATAATGGAACATACTTAACTGTCACCTCTTCCCAGGTCAACTAATTTTTTTTAAAGATTTATTTTATTTATTATATATAAGTACACTGTAGCTGTCTTCAGACAAACCAGAAGAGGGCATCGGATCTCTTTACAGATGGTTGTGAGCCACCATGTGGTTGCTGGGAATTGAACTCATGACCTCTGGAAGAGCAGTCGGGTGCTCTTAACCACTGAGCCCTCTCTCCAGCCCTCAACTAATTTTTTAAGTCTAACATGTTGGAGTAGAAGATGTCAGAAGCCATGTTTTGAGGCTGAATGTGTAGTCCACCTAACCTAGAAGATGGCCGAAAATAAAATTCTCCCTTACAAGATCTGTCCTCCAATGTCACATCTGGCCGCATGATTTTAACTTTACTGTATTTCTCATCCCCTCCACCATCTCTGATTCTCCCTTCTAGCAATCACTCTTCCTCATTCTATCCAAGCCCACTCTTCCCTCAGCTATCATGTCCGCCCTCCATGACCTGACCCATGTCTTTGTCGATCCTGACACATGCTCACTTCCTTGAGATGTCCTCCTCCTTCTCAGCTCTGACATCTGACCTCCCTTGGGCATCTTTAAAACTGCTGTCCCCACATACTTCTCCTCTAAAGTTCTGTAGGGTTCAGAGCTCACCCCACACAGCTTAGCGTATCATTTTCCTCTGGTGCCTTCCTGGCTGGACCCATGAGGACACCAGTGTCACGGTGAAGTTAGATGCCCTTCATTGTTCACTGGAAGGAGGAGGCTCAATGTGTTAGCAATCTCAGAGTTCCCTGGTTAGGAGATGAGAAGACCTACACTGTCACAAAAACGAACCCATGTGCCATCACTACGTTCCTTACCTGAAGTGAGATCATAGCTACCTCCAGCTTGCTGATTTTGTTTAATCCTCAACTTGACTTCCTGTTGCAGCACGCTATGCTTTTTGGCTACTGCCCACCAACCAGCCAATTAGTATATGTTACCGGAAGATAGAATTATTTGAACATCCATCACTTGGAGCAAATTCCAGGGGGAAGAACAGCTCTATCAATGAGAAAGGCTAACAACTCATGCCTGCATACAAAATAAAGCATTCTGCATTCCAGTGGTAAATATTTCCGCCTTATGCTACCCACTGTGTACGTTAACATGGCATACACATCTGAGTAGGAGGACTTCTCTAGGCCAGGGTAGTTTGCAAACGACATTCATATGGACTCTTAATGCTGCTGGGCCCTAGAGTAGTTCACAGGGTGTGGACATTCATGCCAAATAAGGGGAAAGGGAGGCTTAAGGAAGATTTCATACCCCGCACCTGGAGGGAGGAGTTCAGACAACTTGGCAGAAGTCCTAGATTGAGATGAGATTCTGACAACACATCCAAGGGGAAAGGATGAAACAAAAGGTCAGAATGGGAGAAGAATAGTAGGAAGGCACTGTGGCCAAGAGGGGGAAGAGGATGGAGCAAGGAGATGCTTCCTGATACTAAGCGAGGGGAAGCAGCAACTGTACAGCTAATTAAAGAGCAGAGCCATCTGCCAAGGCAGGCCATCTTGGGAACTTCCAGAGGTGGGGTGACACAGTAGCTGGACATCGGTATGGGAGTCTAACACATGGTCTCGGGGGTCCCCTTAGGTCAGCAAAGGGAGGAGGAGAGAGGATTAAACCTTAACCAGCACAGCCGATGTGTGATTCAGAGTTTCGGTTTGAGGAAAATTCACATGGCTATGTAATAGCTACTACTAGTCATTAACACCTACAGTGTAAGTAAAACGTCAAACACTTGAGAGTGATGGGGCCCCGCCGAAATACTGTTTGGTGGGAAAAGTGTGCAGAAGTCTGTGCTTCTTCTCTTCCCCTAGAAATAATCTGTTGGGGGTGGATCTATTTCAACCATACACAAAAGGCTATGAGACCACGGAGTGTTCGCTCAATACGTATTAGTATTAGCTGTTGTTTATGATCTGGGCTCTTGACTGTCCTCCACTCCTCTGAATGCGGAGTCACGTGATTCATGGGGCATTTCAAGGGATGATTATGGAAGTCTTTGTGGGGTCTGGACACCCTGGAGGCCAAGTGTCTGGGGTGGGGTAAAAAAGAAGATTTACTCAGAGCCTTTAACTCGACCTAGTAACTAGGTCGTGGGGACAAGGGAAGACGTGACAAGCTAGGGGCATAGAATGTTAGAGGGGGCAGCCATTCTGAAAACTGAAGTGGTGTCAGTCTGGACTGGAGCCAGGGAGGATGGGCCTGGGTTTCTGAACTGCACTGACATATTAAACAGATGTTTTCAGTAACTGTGCAACATAAAGGATTTCTCCATGACAGTTCCATATGTGGTTATCACGGCATCTTGTTCACGTTGCCCCCCCACCCCCATCACCTTCCCTCAGATCTGCTGGATGTGGGCTCAGAACAAATTCACTGGCAGGGCAAGCCCCACCTTGTTTCCATTTTAGCCTGGGAAAGGAATGTGGGTCCCTTCCTAGGGAAGGGATCAGTCTTCACTCTCCTTCCCTATGGGAAACTTCAACAGGCTTCTGTGGCTCCCTGGGCCCGTCCTCCCTGCCCAGATCAGATGGAGAAATGGAAGCATGCCATCCTTGTATTTTCAGGGCTGGTCCTTTTGAGCCGACATTATCCCATACAGCACATCCTGGTGTTGGTGTATGGAGCCCTGGCAATTACATTTCCTGGTTGACTTCTGATAGCCTCTGGGTTAGTGAGACACCCCGTTTTGGCTCCAATGTTTGATGCTTAGACTCTCCTTTAAGAGAGGTGTGGTCTATTTATTTCCCCCTCAGTGATAAACACAGCACTGAAATGCTTTTCTTCAGACTGTGCATCTTATAACAACTCCAAATCCTTCCCTGAGGCTTGCACTGACCATGGAATGTGAGGGGAAAATCGCCCTATGCAACTTTTTGCCTATGAGCAGATCTTACGTAGCTTATGAAAGGCATTTTCTTATTGTCCTCCCTTTTCTTGTGCGGATCCAGCACAAGACCAAGGTACAGTACTGACCAAAGGTCTGAATTCAGAGTCTGTCCCCTCAGCCCACTGCAGAATGTCCTGGATGGGTCTGAGCCCAGCCTAGGGATGCTTCTGTCTGGGCATTAAGTCAACCAAGGCATGTTCAGGTGAGTGAGGTATGAGCTTCCTCTGCGAGTGTAGATGAGCTCCAACCGGCCTCTGTTGCAGTCTTGCCAAGTGGTGAGCTAAGCTACTCGGCACAGACCTCATTGTGTTGGAGTTTTTACCGCCCTAACACATGACTGACTCATGTCCACATATGTTCATCTAGGCTGGGTGTTGTCTGATGTAAGCAGATGGGAAGAACTGACTTCACAAAGTGTGTCTTCCTGAGGGGAAACTCCCTAGTTACCTGGGTGTTTCCTACTCATATTAAAATACCCTTGGAAATCACAGGTCTGGCCTGTCTGGACGGTGACTGTCCATAAATCCAAGGTGTTAAGATATCACTTTTTCCTATTCTGCAAGCACAGAACTGCTTAGGGGAAGTTTCCACAGGAAGGTAGTCATAGCCCAGCCAGGCAGACAGTCCTTCCCAATTCTTCAATTTATAAAGGCTACCTAGCTAGTGAGCTCCCAGAACTCCACATCCATAGGTCTATGGGAGCCCCAGTCTCTGAACATCCTTAGCCACCCCTGAATCCCCTGGCACCCGGACGGATTTCCTGATCCCACTATGGAGGGAGGAATCTCTGATCTGGAGGCTTGCCCATTTCAGAACAGGCTTTGCATGGTCCAATAAAGGCTGCAGACTGGTTACAAATAGATGTCCTTGAACCCTCCTCCCCGGGGAGGCCTCCCAGATGGCTCGAAACATCATCAGGGTTGGACCGTTTAATCTAGTAGCCAGAACATTTGCAAAGACTGAAGAAGGGTGCAGTCTGTATTCACAGAAATACAAGGAGCTGAGAACAATGGGTCTTCAGGAAAGGATGCAGTTCCTTGGCATTCTGAGGACTGGATCGGCCATGAGAGAGATTTGTGCTGGAGGAACACCTGTGGGTTCCTACGCTCACAAGCTAAGAGCTCTAGAAGAAGCCCTCAGTTTGTGCAGTAGAATCTGTTACCAGAGTCGAGCTTCCGGAAGGGCCTACAGGGGGCGCTCTAACCACAAGCACTCCACAGGATCGTAACCAGTGGTCGCTAATTCAGTTGCACATTGGACTCTCCTGGGCATCCAGGACACAGGCGAGGTTAGGCCACATGCTCCGTTCCCATTGGTTCTGGCTCTGGAAGGTTTTCACCGAGAGCTGAGGGCAGGAAGTAGTCGGAGAGCAGGAGAGGAAGACAGGTAGGGAGATGGAGGGAGCAGGTAAGAACTGAGTGGGAGAAAGAGCCACAGCTTGGAAACTTGACCACGGCCCCAAGGACCTTTCTGGCTCGTCTAACCTGTCCAGGCACAGTGGACAGTGGCGCACTGCCACTCCTTGTTCAAAGCCGCGAACTCACTGATATTTCTGACTCTCCTTGATCATTTCCCCCCATTTGTGTGAGTTAGAATCACTGGTTCTCTGACTACCCCACCCCGCCCTATTCCTGCCCTCTTGACTTCTGCTCTAGAGTCCATGTATAGATGGGGTTTCTCCCTTGCGAGCGTGTGGGTGCTATTCATGGTATCCCCACTGCCCGCTTTGCTCCTTCCTTGTCAGGTAGCCTGCTAGGGCACCTCCTGGCTTTGAAAGGAGCACGGTACGCTGCAGAGAGACATCAGACTTCTGGAGGCATCGCGGTTTGCGTGCCCAGCTAAACCGGCATTTGGCCACTGCACTGGCTGATGTTTTACCCGCCAGGCTCCAGCCTCTGTCTCAGCTAGAACTCCCATGCTTACAACTGCTTGGCAGACAATCCCAGACATGAATCAGCCGCGCATAACTGAGCTCTCCCTGTTCTCTGTGGTTTTCCATCCCAGCGTGTGCCCTCTGGTTATTTTCTGTGTCGTTCTGTAATGTTCACAGACCCACAAGCTCTCAGTTATTCGCCCCACGTCACCTTTGTTTTCTACTCCGTGCTGAAGTGTACTCGGCTTTTCTCCCAGTTTCCCAGTGGGATTTAGCATTTCTTCTGCCACATTCTGTATTTTCTACTGTTGTTCCCGAGGCTTAATTTGGAACAGAAAGGTTTGTTTCTCTTTTGCGGCTAACTCTTCTCGGGTACATCTGAAGTATGCTGCTGCGTGCTTGCCTGTGTGCTACTCTGACTTCCTTACGTGTTTTGTCACAACTAGGAAAAGGTCTTCTGAGCCCCTTGAATTTAGTTTGTAGCCCAGGTTAGACCTAAACTTTCAATCATTTTACCTCAGCCTCCAGAGAATGTGTGAGATTACAACCTGTACTAGATGGATGCTGGGATTGGAAACAACTAGATGCAAATTAGCCCAAATGCCAGGTATGCCTGGGGTCCCTTTCTCTGCTGCGTTTCCTTCTAGAGCAAAGAGTATCTCTCACCTTGAAGCAGTTTTGTTTATGTAAATTAATTTCCTCATTAGACAGAGGGATTTCATGGGTCTGTCTGTCTTTTTTTCTTCCTTCCTTCCTTTCTTTTCTTTTCTTTTTTTAAAGAACAGCCACACAGATAAAGGAAACTCTGTTATAAATGCAGGAGATTCCACACCAGTGAGAATGGCTAAGATCAAAAACTGAGGTGACAGCAAATGCTGGCGAGGATGTGGAGAAAGAGGAACACTCCTCCATTGTTGGTGGGATTGCAGACTGGTACAACCATTCTGGAAATCAGTCTGGAGGTTCCTCAGAAAATTGGACATTGAACTGCCTGAGGATCCAGCTATACCTCTCTTGGGCATATACCCACAAGATGCCCCAACATATAAAAAAGACACGTGCTCCACTATGTTCATAGCAGCCTTATTTATAATAGCCAAAAGCTGGAAAGAACCCAGATGCCCTTCAACAGAGGAATGGATACAGAAAATGTGGTACATCTACAAAATGGAGTACTACTCAGCTATCAAAAACAATGCCTTTATGAAATTCATAGGCAAATGGTTAGAACTGGAAAATATCATCCTGAGTGAGGTAACCCAATCACAGAAAGACATACATGGTATGCACTCATTGATAAGTGGCTATTAGCCCAAATGCTTGAATTATCCTAGATGCCTAGAACACATGAAACTCAAGACGGATAATCAAAATGTGAATGCTTCACTCCTTCTTTAAAAGGGGAACAAGAATACCCTTGGCAGGGAATAGAGAGGCAAAGATTAAAACAGAGACTGAAGGAACACCCATTCAGAGCCTACCCCACATGTGGCCCATACATATACAGCCACCCAATTAGACAAGATGGATGAAGCAAAGAAGTGCAGGCAGACAGGAGCCGGATGTAGATCTCTCCTGAGAGACACAGCCAGAATACAGCAAATACAGAGGTGAATGCCAGCAGCAAACCACTGAACTGAGAACAGGAACCCCGTTGAAGGAATCAGAGAAAGGACTGGAAGAGCTTGAAGGGGCTCGAGACCCCATATGAACAACAATGCCAAGCAACCAGAGCTTCCAGGGACTAAGCCACTACCTAAAGACTATACATGGACTGACCCTGGACTCTGACCTCATAGGTAGCATTGAATATCCTAGTAAGAGCACCAGTGGAAGGGGAAGCCCTGGGTCCTGCTACGACTGAACCCCTAGTGAACGTGATTGTTGGGGGGAGGGCGGCAATGGGGGGAGGATGGGGAGGGGAACACCCATAAAGAAGGGGAGGGGGAGGGGCTAGGGGGATATTGGCCCGTAAACTGGGAAAGGGAATAACACTCGAAATGTATATAAGAAATACTCGTTAATAAAAAAAATGAAAAAAAAATGCAGGAGATTCAAATATTATCCAAACTCTTGAAGTTGTAGCTTCACTTCTCTTGGATACATTCTCGGTGAACCTCTTCAGTAAGATATGTGACCAGGTAAGCTGGCCAGCTTCAATTATCAAGAGGATGTTGGTCACAAGCTTTATGTGCAGGTGAATCTTGGAAATTGAGGCCAGCCTGGTCTACATAGCAAGTTTCAGATCAGCCAGCGTTACAGAGTAAACCCTGGAGATAGAGACATGGACAGAAAAGACAGACAGACAGACAGACAGAGAGAGAGAGAGAGAGGGAGGAGAGAGAGAGAGAGAGAGAGAGAGAAGAGAAAGAAAGGGGAAGACATCTGTGGAAAATGATGTAACAGTTGAGGGAATGCCATGTGGTATGGTCTGGGGATGGCCATCCCCTCAGGTTTGTAGTTGAAGGTCTGTAGATGGTGCTGCTATATTGGGAGAAGGAAACTTCCGAAGGTGCGACTGGTTGAAACATGTTTTAACCCTGGCTCCTTCCTATAGAAGAAATGATAAACCCTATTAGGAAACTAGAAGAAAACCCAAGAACACTCCGCAAAGGGTAAAAGACAAAGGGAGCTTCCTGGCTGCCAGATGGTGAACAGAACCCCTCTACGGTGCCCGTTCTACATGATGCGCTGCCTCACTGTGGCCCAGAAACACGGAACCAGCCAACGAAAGATTGAAATCAGAGCCCAAACACGTTTTTCCTCTTTAAACTGTGTCTCTCAAGTGTTTGTCGCAGCAAATAAAAAGTCTGGCTAGTACATCGAGTAAATCAAATCTCAGCCCTCGTGTGGTCTTAGGCGATTAAATCTATTCGGGAAGCGAGGGGTTCATCTAGGTCTTCCATGAACCAAGCAGTGTGCTGACAGAGGGTAGGAAGACGAAGGTGTTGGCTTCTGCCTAGGATTGCAGTCCAGGAAGCATGGACAGACAAGTATACAGGCAACTGTAACACAGACAGGCTTTCTCGGGCTCTACAACAGAGGTAAAAACATTTGGCTGTGTGTGGTCGTACATGCTTGTAACTACAGCACTCTAAGAGGCTAAAGCAGAAACGTCACGAGTGGGTGGCAGACCTAGCCTCAAAAAACTAAACAAGCAAGAATGTTCTCACTGAGCAGGTAAGAACCAGATTTGTACAATGGGGAAAGAACTATGAAAATGTATGTGCTTTGTTCCTATGTGTTAATAATACATGTTTTAAATGTTTAAAGGTGGTAGGTAAACACAGACACGGAAACCCCAGGCAAGGAACAAGGATGTTCAAAGATCTTGGTAATGGTAATATTTTATATTGGTATCGGGTTCTACACTCCATATGAGTTATACCTCTCTTATTTCATTTTGATTTCCATGTCAACCTTGTGGTCTGGTTAAGCTCTTTTATAGACAGAGGGGCCAAGTTTCAGCAAAGCTGGGTGTCTTCTGTGTGGTCACAGAGATGGCAGATGGACACGTATCTAGCTTTTCTGAGTCCCAGTGAGAACTTTCTCCACATGCCGTGTGGTGCGAATGTAGTAATATCTTGGCAGAAGTCTAAAATTACTAGAATCACAACCAGGGTGATAATTTATCATCTACCCTTTGGCTTGAAATGATTTCATAAATGCTGGCAGACTGGGTTGGGGTAAGAAATTTGGATTTTAACTCTAACTAGATGACTCGTTGGGACTCAGAAAAGCTAGAACATTCTCCTCCTTTTTCCAAGGTTAATTTCTACATACCCTTTCAGTTTCACCTTGATTTCACCTTGACACCAAAATCTTTATCTCCCCCGACCACTCCTCTTTGCATTTACATACCAGCCTTGCCCAGAACCAGGGCCTCCTTCCTGCCCTCCATATTCCTTCTTTCCTTCCTTCTTTCCTTTCCTTCCTTCCTTTCTCCCTCTCTCCCTTTCTCCCTACCAGTTTCTTTCTTTTCTTTTCCATCCTTCCTTCCTTCCTTCCTTCCTTGCTCTCTCTCTCTCTCTCTCCCTCCCTTTCTTTCTTTCCTTCCTTCCTTTTCTTCCTTTCTTCCTTCCTTCCTTCCTTCCTTTCTTTCTTTCTTTCTTTCTTTCTTTCTTTCTTTCTTTCTTTCTTTCTTTCTTTCTTTCTTTTCTTTCTTTCTTTCTATTACTTTTATCTTTTTACAGGCTGTCCACCCTCCCATAGTTCCTCATCCCATTCCTCCTACCTGTCTCCAAGAGGATGTCCTCACCCCACCCTATTGAAGCTTTTGCATTTGTGCCTAACTCACCTGATTGGAGGCTCAGTGCTGGTGGGGCAGACAGTTTGTTTTCTCTAGTTTCTTCCTGAGTCTCATCCCTGGCATGGAGGGGATGACCACCAAACCCCCAAGCCTCAGAAGCGAAGTTTCTACCAGAATGCCCACTTGGCTTAGTATGTTCATAGAAGGTTTAAACAGTATGAGTTCAGGAGTCACTCCAAGAAGAAGGTTTTCCTGGCCATTTTTATTAAAAATGACCCTGTAGGTCTCCAGGATATAAAACCAGCTAGCTGCCAGTATGATATTCTGTAGTTTCTACGCCATCACGCTTTAGTGTTTGGGAAAGGTTCAAGTGAAGAGATTTTGATTAATTGTGACCTACCTATGAACTGGTCCTCAACTGTTTGTAGGCACAATGTGTGAATGTTGGGGCTTACGCTTCCTGGGTCATCTTTGGAGGAGATCTCTGGAATGGCTAGAATTGCCGAATCTGTGTTTTTATGCTTATACTAACATAAGTCATCTGTTTAAAAATTGTGTTTTAAGTAATGGACCTATGGTTCCATCTGCATATGTAGCAGAGGATGGCCTTGTTGGGTATTAGTGGGAGGAGAGGCCCTTTGTCCTGTCAAGGCTTTATGTCCCAGTGTAGGGAACTGTAAGGACAGTGAGGTGGGAGGGAGTGGGTTGGTGGGTAAGGGAGCACCCTCATAGAAGCAGGAGGGGAGTGTGATAGTGGGTTTCTGGAGGAGAAACCAGGAAATGGGATAACATTTAAAATGTAAATAAAAATGCAATTAAAAATTAAAAATAATAAAAGAAACATCTAAAAAAATAGTGTTTTAGAAAAGTAGCAATCCCATTTTAAAAGTTTTGATACAACCCAGGAGACAAACACTAAGGACTTGCTCTATAGCAGAATGCTCCTTTCTTAGCCCATGCATAAGATTTGGACATTGGAGGTCACTGGTCAGCCCTAGTCATAGACTAGAAAGGAGTCCGGAGCAGCTACCGAATGAAGTGCAGAAGTGAACCTCTGTGGTGGAAAAGATGGAGGAGGGGATAGAACTGGCAAGACAAGTTCTACGAAGCTGTTAACAAGATGGCAAGTTTTAAGCGAAGCCCATCTACTTACAGGCTCCCAACGCCAGAGACTCATCTGTGGACCATGTTACACAGGGGAAGCTTTCTCTAAAGGAGCAGGTCTTGCTGGTTGGGTAGGTGATGAGAGAAAGCAGAGATCCTCTGCTTGTGGGAAAGGAGTAATTTCCTGTTTATACTTTAATTTTTGTTTGTTTGTTTTGGCTTTTCAAGACAGAATTTCTTTCTGTAGCCCTGGCTGTCCTGGAACTCACTGTGTAGACCAGGCTGGCCTCAGAGAGCCACCTGCCTCTGCCTCCTGAGTGCTGGGATTAAAGGTGTACACTGCCATGCTTAGCTGTTGGTCTGTTTTTAACAGTGCTGGAGATTGAACCTGGAGCTACATGCATGCAAGGAATGCACTCTAGCACTCACCCACATACTAAGCTTTGTTTTCATGTTCGTAGAGTGCCACGATGTCAGGGCTGGAGAGATAGGTCAGCAGTTAAAAGCATTTGTTCTTGCAGAGGACCTGGGTTCAACCCATATGGCGGGTCACAACCATCCTTAACTCTAGTTCTAGGGCATCTGGTGACCTCTTCTGACCTCTGCCAGCAACAGGGACACACATGGTGCCCAGACATACATTTGAGTGAAATAAATAAATCTGAAAAAGAAATTACCACAAAGTCAATGAACTTTTTGATTTGGAGGGGCCCTCAATTCAATCTTGCCCAAACCTTCACTTGACAGATGAGGGCCAAGGGCTCACACATTTGCTTGAGGTCATCTGCAGATGGTGGAGAAGAGGAATGGATGGGCTATATGAACTCATCTCCTTGGTTTGATTAACAACACTTCAGGAACTTCATCTGCTTTTACTCTGGGGCCATCTTGTCCGCAGAGAAACAGGGAGAGCAGAAATGTTCTGGGGAAAGCCATGAAGCATCCCAAACTGTGCTCCTCGGCAGATGGTCAGCTGACAGATTCAGCTTGGGAATAATTCCAGTGAGCATGAATGAAACATCGACAAATAAGATAACTCAGGGTCTGGGCAAGTAATCTCCCCAATTCTCCTGGGCTTTGCGTTGGAAAAGTGCAGTCTGCTCTGGAATTCAGGAACAACACAAACAGTACTGGGTAGAACTCCCCAAGTGACCTCAGCCCACACCCTCAGGCTTGTCACAGTCCCAGGTGCTGGCTTGTCCACATGTGTCTGAGACAGAAAAACACAGGGGGAAAGTTTTCCAAAAGTGCACAGTAAGCAAAACACATCTTCCTGCATTCTCTGTCGAGGGAGCTGGAAAGCAGGTGATGAGTTCATGGACATGGGTCACCCAGCAAGATAAATAAACTCTGTTTATGGAGGCAGGAAGGGTCGTTGAGGAAGCAGACAAGGGTTCAGCTAGGAAATGGGCTCTGGAGAGGACACAGTTACCTTCCTCATTCCCGAGACCAACTAGAGAGGACAACTTAAGGGAGGAAGGGTTTACTTTGGCTCTTTGTGCAGCCTGTGGCTGCTTGGCCCCATGGTTGCAGACAGGTCACCATGGCAACAGGGTCAAGTGATGGAGGCCTCTTGGTGAATAGCATGTGGAGGAAGGGATGTAAAGACGGAGGCCAGGGGAGGATTCCATCTCATTAAGCTACTTTCTCCAAAGGCCTCATTTATTTTCACCAGCGTCTAGCAATGCCGTCATATTAGAACTCTATCAAGGGATTAGCCCTGACCGGGCCACAGCTCTCATGATCTGTCTCCAGAAATGCCCAGACAGAGCTGCTTTATTAACCTCCCAGGTGTTTTCTAATCCAGTTAAGTAGGTGGGCAAGAATAATCTTCACACCATCCCCAGACTGACCCCCCCATATGGATAAGGTTCACTCTTAACGGTAGAGAACTGGAGTGCTACCAGACAAGCACTTTCTAATTGGCAGGTCCATCCAGAGATCGATGGACCAAGGTGCCAGCCTCCTCTCCATGACAGAAGTGTGCGGCTGGATTCTGAGCCAGCTCCCCACAGAGCCGGCAGTAGTTCCATTGGGAACGAGGGTTCAGCAACTGCAAATGAAGGTCTGCCTGGGGGAGATTACTTTTAGAGCCTCAGTAGCTCTCATTTCCATTCAAAGCCACTCCTTCAACATCGCTCCCCTCCGGTTACCTCCTGGTGGCAGGAAATCACTGACATATCTTTCAATGACTTCCTTCCTTCCTGTGTGTGTGTGTGCTTTAACTGCAACTTGACAAATTATAGTTGCGTGTACTTAATGGGATAAATGTGGGATTATAATTTATGAGTTACCCAAGCCAAGCCAATGAGCATTTTTATCACCTCGAATTCTTATCCCATCTGTCTGTCCGTCTTTCCATCTGTCTGTCTATTTGCCTGTCTGTCTATCTACCATCTATCTGTCTATCTATCTATCCATCCATCTATTATCTATCTATATATTGTCTACCTCTCTATCTACCTTTATTTATCCATCTATCATCTATCATATAGATATATCTATCCATCATTATATCATATCCATCTATCATCTATCTATCTATCTATCTATCTATCTATCTATCTATCTATCTATCTATCTATCTATCCATCCATCCATCCATCCATCCATCCATCCATCCATCCATCCATCCATCTATTGTGGTGAGGAGATTTGAAGTCTAGTCTCGTCCCAATGATAAAGTATACAATATATCCATCATATTGCACAACTCGCTAAGGTGAATCACTCCTGTTTAATTGAGCGTCTGTGCCCTCGAGCTGCCTTCGTCCCTTTCCACGGCATCCCCACCTGGCCCCAGGTTCCGCTGTTCTTTGCTCTCTGCTTCTTTGGTTTTGATAGCTTTGGATCCCGCATGGAACTGATAACATGCCATATTTTTCTGTGCTTGGCTTATTTCACTCACCACAGTGGTCTATAATTCTATCCATGCTATTAAAGATAGCAATTTTCTTTCCCTTTAAAGCCTGAATGCTATTCTTCCTGCATATCTATCTATCTATCTATCCATCCATCCATCCATCCATCCATCCATCTATATCCATCCATCCATCCATCCATCCATCCATCCATCCATCCATCCATCTATCTATCTATCTATCTATCTATCTATCTATCTATCTATCTATCTATCTATCTATCTATCTTTAAAAAAAACTCTTTCATCTGCTGCTGAAACTGGGACTGACTCCATACCTTGGCTCTTGTGAGAGATATACAATGAATATAAGACTGCTCACCTTTTGACATACTTATTTCTCTCTCTCTCTCTCTCTCTCTCTCTCTCTCTCTCTCTCTCTCTCTCTCTCTCTCTCTCTCTCTCTCTCTCTGTGTGTGTGTGTGTAAATAAATTCTCAGAAGGGGCCTTCTTGAGTTCTCCAGAGTCTTAGAAAGCCAGTTGCTAGTCTGGTTTTCTGTTAGGATCCCCTCAGCCCCTGCACTGAGCACAGATGTGAGTCTGTGCTGACACTCGGTGAACTTTCTCCCCCAGTATCACTACAGCACCTGACCCAAGCCCCACTCATCCCTCCTGCCATGTTGGTTTCCCATCTTGTTGTCAATCGACTCCCTTTTTATGTAGAATCTATTTCTGTTCCCCTTGACGTTGGGGACTTATTCTAGTGATTCGCTTGAACAGAATGTGTGGGAGGAACAATGTGTGGCTTCTGAGACCAGGTCATAAACGGTGCCTCAGCTTCCACGTTTGCTTTGTTTGGGATCACATGATCTAGGAGAAGGCTGCCATCTTGTAACAGTGCTTAGGAATGGCAAATGAGAAGTCCATTTGACAAAGGAGTCCCTGGCACAAATCAATCAACCATCAGTCAGTCAGTCAGTCAGTCAGTCAATCAATGTATGTATGTATGTATGTATGTATGTATGTATGTATGTATGTATATGTATGTATACACACTTATTTCTGTGTGTGTGTATGTGTATGTATGGGGTGCATACATGTGACGGTGCAAGTATATGTGCATACGGGGGAGCCATATGTGTGGATGCTGGAGAATGATTTTGGGTATGTTCCTTGGTAACATTTCATAGCATTCTGAGGTAGAATCTTCCACTGAACTCGCAGCTTTTCGAAAGGCTAGACTGACTGGCCCAGGTACTTTAGGAATCTGCTTGCCTCTTCCCCTCCCCTCCTGACTCTGGGATCCTAGGTGCCACGGGAGAGGACTGTGGATCTGAACTCAGGTTGTGTGTGGCAGGCTCCGCACTGACTCAGCCACCTCTCAGCTCCCTCGCTGACATTTTGACCATTTCGTTAGACAATCACGGTCAGCATGGTGAAGCTGAGCTACCCCAGAGTTTAGGCTCCCAGGGAGGAAATTTCTGAGATAATGAATATTTATTGTTGTCTCAGCCTTCTAAATTTCAAACTA
The DNA here is from genome assembly GCF_011064425.1 of Rattus rattus. Lineage (NCBI taxonomy): Eukaryota > Metazoa > Chordata > Mammalia > Rodentia > Muridae > Rattus > Rattus rattus. The sequence goes on from NC_046164.1 coordinate 34,134,265, forward strand.
ATTTGTTTCATAGTAGTAAATGACTAATACATCTTTGAACTTTCCCCACCGCAGCTGGAGGTCTCCCTTAATAACTGTAATCTCTTTAGGAAGAATGAAGATTTTTTTTTTAATTTTGCTTTTTGATCATAAAGTCCTCCTCCTCCTCCTCCTTTGGCATCACCATAAAATCAAGAGCATCACAAAAGCATAACATTGCACATTAACATGAGGTCCCCACAGATGGGCAGTTAGCAGTTGGGGACTATTATGGCCTGGCTCCAAGGGCTTGTGTGCACTAATAATAATAATAATAATAATAATAATAATAATAATAATAATAAATATTCCAAGGATGCTTTTGACATGGTTGTACATTCCATCCCCCCTGCTCTAGGTTGTATAATTCATTATATTAAAAAGAACTGAAAGATATTGCCCGGGATTTGCAAACACAAGCCTTTATCACGAGCATGGGTAACCTTAAACAGCCCACGGAGACTCGGGGTTATCTTGCTAGTCTTGTACTTTAGGAAATGATGAGATTAATCTGTTACACCGTAACCTGCCTGAATATGTATAGAATCATTTTGTCTTTGTTTGAGACAAGGTTTTTCTGTATAGCTCTGAGGGGCCTGAAACCAGAGCACGTAGTCAAGAGGTCCTTGAACTTGCAAAGAGCCTGCAACTGACTCCTGGATGCTGGGGTTGTGGGCGGACCCCACCACATCTGGCTTACACTTGTTGGTTTTGAATCACTATTTCCCAAAGGGTAAAGTACATCAACTCTTTGTACAATTTAGAGCACGATGGGGTAAGCCAACTATAGATGATATAAAGTGCATATAATACATATAATGTATAAATACTACCATTTTATAAAAGAGCCTTGAGCATCTGCGGCATTGATATTCCAATTCCCAAGGGTGCTGAGGGACACCCGTACTAAGATTTCTCTATTTCTAGGCTGTTTACAGTCCCGCACGACAAAGCCCACCAGGACGACCCCTGGCAGGAGTGCTCTGACCCAAGCTCACAGCAGCTTGTCTACGGGGATTGTACAACAGTGCCATGTCCTCTCTCAAAATGCTGACTGGCTCTAATGTCTTTTCAGGGGAGTAATTCTGGGGAGAGTGATGGCCTGTTGTATGAATGTAACGACCTGAGTTTGAGGATTTGCAGCACCCACACGAAAAGCTAGGTGTGGAGGTGTATGTTGGTAGCACCAAGACTGGGGAGGCAGAGACAAAACAAACCCCGGGGCTCACTAGCCAGACTTCTTAGCCAACCAATCAGGGAGCCCCAGGTTTAGTGAGAGACCCTGTTTTAAGGGTGATTATGGTGGATATCAATAGAGGAGGACATCCTATGTCAATCCCTGACCTCCATATGCGTATGTATGTATGTATTTGTGTGTGTGTGTGTATGTGTGTGTGTGTGTGTGTGTGTGTGTGTGTGTGTGCGTGCGCGCATGCGCATAGATACACAGAGGCACACAGAGAGGTTTCATAAAGAGGCTAGTCTAAATAAAACAAAAAAACTAAAACTAAAAAAGGACTCATGCTACATTTGATGATTCTACCACTGCTTCCTCCACAGGTACCCAACCAAGAAATAAATAGAAAAATATTAGAAAGTCAGATTATCTGTTAATGGAACAGATTCTGTTTATCTGCGTATTTCCATTCTGTCTAACGAATCAGAGAAAGCACGTTTTCCTGCTGAAGATGGCATTTAGCAAATCTCTCTGGAGACAGAAATTAGTGCGAACCATGAAAACGTATTAGTTGTAGGAAAAGTGTGTTCCAAATCACTCCTCTACAGTCTCCTCTGGCTGGACGAGGTGGGCGTCCCCGGCCACACTTGCAGTGCTGGAACATTCCCAGGGCAGGCTTGAACAATAATGGTTTTCGAGTCAAACATGTAAAATATAAAACCAAGCGCTTACGTAAGAAAACTTCTGTTTTCTGTTTAGAATATGTAAGTCAGCTCACCAGCTGGGGTAGGGGACTGGGGGGACTGGGGGAACTGGGGATGAGCTCAGGGGATCATGGGGTATTTTCCCATCTGGTTAGGACTGTGGCTGGTGGGGTAGGTGGGGGTATACTGTAAAGATAGATGCTTGCCTAGATGAGGTCCTTGGGCTTAATCCTTAGCAGGAGGGAGGAAGGATTAATCTTGAAAGATAAATGTCATCAATCTTGTGACTAAGTGTTGAAGACGCTACACTTCCATTTCAAGAAAGCTACCAAAGGGGCCAGTTCACTGAAGATGGATTCTCCCACTTAGGCTCATTTTACAACTCTTGATAGGTCTTCTGCTCTGAACACACCTGGCACCTCCTGTTAATGAAGTCCCAAGGACCCGAGAGCTTGTGCTCTACATCTGGCCGGAGGAAGAGTGTACATCAGTTTAAGGAAGAGTGGGAGAACGTTTTGGCCCAAAGTGACAGCTTTTCCTCTAGGTCCAACTAAAAGCACTCTTTGATGTATTTCCTTGCCATATTTGGGGGAGCACACAACACCAACTTCTGCAAAGAACACGCTTCCTGATGTGGCCTTTGGGAAGCTGATTCTGACCCAACACTTTACTCCTTGCTGCCATGGAGACTGTTCACCCATCGGGAGCTATCCTATCTGTGTCAGGAGAGCAGGCTGGTCTATCAAGTGGAGCCTTCCGTCTCAGCTTGCTTGTTTACACCGTCTGTGAAATGAAAGTTTGCTTGACCACTTTAGGCTTAGATTAAGCAACTCTGGCCCCCTCAACACTGTCCACATTTAAGGGAAGCTGGACTCTTCATGTTTTCCTTGGGTGGGTTGGGGCTCTCAAACCCACACGCCGAGTCATGTACCTGGCCCAAGCTCTGTGCTCAACACAATAATTTTCAAAATTTTGCTTGTGAAGTAAGTGTGGAACAGATTTTCTTCCTTTTATTGTCCTGTTTACCTCTTTGTAGACTGAACTTCTAGTCCACAGCAAAACCAGTTTATTATTCTTGCCTCTGCATCATTGAAGTATGGTTTGTTCTCTCCAAGGGGCAGGTTGCAGTTTAATCCCCATTCTGAGTTACTAAGTGAGAAGGGCTGGGACCTTTGTGAAGCAATTTGAGTTTTGCCCTCACAAGTGGTCTGACCCATTTATGCCCTGTGGATTAGTGGGTTAATAGGTTATTCTGAGTGGGCCAACTGGTGGCTCACATACCTCTCTGTGTGATGCCTAGTGCCACTTTGGGACTTGGCCAGCGAGAAGGTCATCGTTAAATGTGGCCCCTTGACCTTGCTCCAGAACCATGAGCGGAAACAGATGTTTTCCTTATAACTTACTGGTTGGTAGTAACGTGCTATTAGCAACAGAAAGCAGACCAAGTCACCCCCCCCCCCCCGCATGCTCTCTGCTCCCTCCGGGAGTGTGGAAAAGCACACTTGGGCTCTGCTTCCCATCTAGGCAAGACATGCTGTAACCCAGGCCTGGTTCTCTCCCCATCACGAAACACTCAACCCCTCACCAGGGACTGGAGTCACCCTTGAACAGCTCTCCCCTGGGCTTTTGTTCTTTCTACACCACTCAAACAAGAATGTACATCCCAGCCCCTCATTCAGAGAAAGCTACACCTGGTAGCCCAGGCTCTATCTGAACTAAGATCTGCCCGCTTCATCCTTCCATGTGCTGATTACAAGTGTGTTGTATACCCTAGGCCCAGTGCTATAAATAAATGCCTTTCCAGCACCTTATTTCTCTTTAAATATTTCAACTAAAATAAAAAAAAAAGATTTCATGTGTGTGTGTGTGTGTGTGTGTGTACTACATGAAACCCACTTACCAGCACCCAGATATGATCATGCTTCAGCATTCTGAATTATATTTAATTTGACACCACGTCTATTAAAACGGCAGACCATCATCTACCTCCAGTGTAGGCGTCTTCAGAGTAGAGCCATGGTTTGTATGATAGACATTGAATCTGATCGGAATGCAACGGGGCAACAATGTTCACTGGGGAACATCATGCTGACCGGATGCTTGACTAATCGCGTTTTAAAGCCCGGTGCTTTGCTCACAGACATCTTCCTTTAAAAATGAGCGATCCTGCTATTCGTAGCCTTCTCTGTACACCGCGGCGCTGAAGGAATTTGAGAGTTTGCAAATTCAAAGTCGAGAATTAAAGGCCCGCGGATAAGACTTGAATCCATTTAGCCACAGTGAGATGAACACGGCTTTGAGGAGTCCATTCTCATTAGGATCAGCAGAACGTGGTCTGTGATCTGGTACGGGGCTGCTTGACTCACCTCCCGCTTAGCACAGGAGACCGCGTGCTAACAGGAGCTCTGCCTTCAAAAGATGTGGATGACACTACAGAGTCATGGCACCCAAAGTTTCCCAGTCGGTGTTATTTTTATTTGGCAAAGTTTAGCATACCTGCTTCCTCTCCTCCCCTAAAATGCTTTAAAGTAAACCCTGAACCCCGCAGGCATGATCAAAGCCTCCCCGTCCACGGCAGAATATCTGTTCCTCCAGGCGTGGGGAGGTTTTCCAGCTTAATGAACTAAAACACTGTCAGATGCCTAGCTGCCAAGTAATACGTTAAAGTGCGTTTCTAATGAGATTTCTGCGCAGTAACCATAAAACCTTGAAAAGGAGCACAAGGCTTCAGTGAAGCAAATACATTAAAAAAACAAAAGAACAAGCCCAACAACAGCCACATGCCTCTAAGGGAGAGGAGGGGTTAATGTGGCAGCTGAGGATGTTAAAGAACATTTGATGGATGGAAAAAAAAAATAAAGTCTAAATGGTTTCCACCTCTGATTCGGCGGGTGGACCTGACAGAGTAACATGGGGACGCTAAAGGGGCCCTGGGATCTCCTCAGCCGACCTTAACTGTTGTTCTTCCCGCTCTCCTGTGTGTATCTGTAATGGATCTGCTGTGTGCATAAGCTCCAAATGGCCTCGTTCTCCCACAGATGGAATTCCATTTCCAGACGTCCTATCTGACTACTTACAAATGCCACATGAAAATCTTCTGCCAAGAGCATCTATGCCATACACAGAAGAAGTTTCTCAGAGTCCTGGAGACTCGGAGGTACAAGGCCATTGTGTAGGAATGGCTGGATTGCTGGTGAGAGCTTTACCTCTTATGCAGATGGCCATCCTCCTGCTGTGGTCCCATATGGCATGACAAGGATATTAATCCCACCCCTGAAGGCTCTACTCTTACACTTAATCACCTCCCCAAATCTTCACCTGCAAACACCATCAAAAACAGGGTTTGGGCATACAAAATTCGGAGGGCTGTAACTGTTTAGTATATCACAGATCTCTTTTATTTATACCAATATAGTGAAGGTTTCTGTGGCATTTGAATGAGGCTATCCTCCGTAGGCTCATATTTGGAATGCTTGGTCCCTAGTTGGTAGAACTGCTTGGGAAGAATCAGTAGGTGTGGCCTCGTTGGAGACAGGCTTTGAGGTTTCAAAGCCACATGCCCTTCCTAGTTAGCTCTCTCTGCTTTGTGCTTGTAGATCCAGATATGAGCTCCCAGCTACCGCTCCAGTGCCATGTCTGCCTGCTGCCATGACTGCCACAACGGTGCTCACGGACTCTAATTCCCTGGAGCAGTGAACCTCGAAGTAAATAGTTCCTTATGCATTGCCCGGGTCGTGATGTTTTATAATAGCAATAGAAATACAAAGACTTGAACTACTCTGAAAGAGCTTTGCAATTTCTCTCCTTGGCTCTTACCTGTCACTCCATCTTTATTCCCTGGTATCACTGAGGCTGAGCAAAGACTCCTGCTGCCTTGGTCCACGCTAATGTAGACAGGCTCAATCTGTTATGTACTGATATGTCTGGTCTTGTGGCACCAGATCCCGTGCAAGAGCTTACGAATGGGCAGAGTGAGGTTGCACATGCCTAGAATCCCAGTACTGAGGTAGAAGAACTGGGAGACATCTGTGAAGAACCTTATGCACCTGAAATGACGCTGTTTCAATATGAATGGGACACACCCCTCACGGGACCCCTCACGGGCTGTGTTCTAGCAGCTGGTGCTACTGTGGGACCTTAGGGGATGAAACCTCTCTGGAAGGTGGGTTGACATGAGTAGGCCTTGAGTTTTAGAGCCCCACCCCACTCCTTATCTGCTTTATCTTTCATGTTGGCTTCAGACGGACACACCGACTCGTCTGCCTCCATGTATTCCCCACCACGATGGCCTCTATCCCCTCAAAGCTACAAGCCGGAATAAACTTCTAATCCCTTAAATCCCTTCCTGTCGGGTAACTGGTCACAGCATGAAGACAAGTGACCAAAGCAGATGCTCTCTTAGGGATGAGGTCTTCATTTTTACTTTCTTCAGATGGAAACGAGATTAAAAACTTTATTCATAGTTCAAGAAAGATCCAACTGAAGATGGGTTGATAGCAAAAAGGAGTTATTATTTAATAACTAGTATCTGAAACGATTTATTTAAGGTCAACAGAATTCAAATAATTTTCTAACCTCGTCATTCTAGATTTATTTTTATTTTGTTTTTTGTTTGTTTATGGGAGACAGGGTTTCTCTGTGTAGAACTGTTTAGAACTCTCTCTGGAGACCAGGCTGGCCTCGAACTCAGAGATCCACCTGTCTGTGCTTCCTGAGTGCTGGGATTAAAGACATGGACCACCCCTGCCCACAGTCATTCTAGATTTGAACAGAGGAAGGAAGGCGGAATAAGATACACAGTCATGATGTAATATGGTTTATGAGGCCACAGAACACATCCAAGCAGCCCTTTCACGGTAGAGGTTCTTCACAGTAAGCACACACTAAAAAGTCAGGTAAGGGCGCTGATGCTGGCTCTGGAACAGCAGCATCAATGCAAACACCGGGATACAGCCTGAAGGTGAGTTCTGTACAGAAGCCGTAGGCCTCAGTGACAGTAGATGAGATGCCAAGGGGAACAAATGCCATGTTCCAAGACCAGGCAGCTCGGGTCAGCAATCCCAGCTCTCAGGTAAAGGCAGGAGGGTCCGCAGATTATCCTTGGCTACATAAGGGAGTTCAAAGCTAGCCTGGGATTTATGAGATTGTCTTAACAATAAGAACAACAACGGCGACAATAATTAAACTAGGTAACGGGTTCCTAGAACCCAGGCTCCTAACTACTACGCTGTAACACTTCCTAGATAATTAAAACCTCTACCCCTGCACCCTAATCAACATGAGAACGGACTGCTTGTGGTTGACAGACACGGCGGCAAAAGATCCATTTCCTGTTCCCGGTCTTCAAGACAGTTCCTTCAGTTCTAAATTCTAGGAATTTCATTCTGAATCACTGACATCGCGTCCTCACCTTTTACAAGGCGCCTTTGATGAGTCAGTGATATAAATACGCATTTTGCACTCAATGATTTTTTTTTCTTTAAAGCTAACTGTACCACGCTCCTCTGAGCTTTGCTTTTGAACTTTGACCGTGTCCAGGGAGCACGGGTTAACCCACAGCCTGCAGGGCCCCTGACACAGTCAGGCATTTCAGAAATGCACTTGGATGGGAGCTGGGAGTTTCCCCTGGCAATGGAAAGTTCCAGTCACACTGCAGAGGACCAGTTCTGCCATCTACCCCCACTGTCCTGGGAAACCTACCCGCAGGCAGAGCTGGCTCCTGCCTATTGGGTCACCGATGCTTGTGGAGCAACTTAATGCTTTCTACCGAAGATGCTTATTCTTGCCAATGCATCCTGAATGTGGGTTTCCATTGTTGCTGGTTAAGGTCTTCCATTGGGTGGAGGAAAAAAAAACTGACCTTGGGGTCTTTTAAAGTGAGGTGCACACCTTCCATCTACACAAACGACACTCCAGCTACTTAGCTCTTCTGGACTGCTTGTTCAATACCATCACCTCTCTAAGGTGGTTTGTGCTGTTTTGTGATTGCTTCAAAACAACAACAACAACAACAACAAAAACAAAAACAAAGCAAAACAAATTGCAGGTGATTCATTGTGGCCTCGGTTATTAAAACTTCCCATGCTCATCATTAGGAAACTCCTACCCCACCTCCCCCGCCCCCTGCCTTTCAACAGAGCCTGATGAGATGCAAATAGAACCATTTTTAGTTTTCCAACTGAACGGGCATGGAAAAAACAGAGCAGTAAAGGGAGTGGTGCTCTGCTTATCTTGGCGTTACACATTAACACAGCCCTCTCTTAGCAGAGGTCCTTCAGGGTAGGCACACTTCAGAAAGTCAAAGAGTTGACAGAGTAAGCACCGTGGCACTGGGAGGCTAGAGTCAGTGCTGGGACAGACGGCAGATGAATTTTGTACCGAATCCCGACTTACAAAGAGAAGAGACTTGCCCACTTTCTCCGCTAAGGAAATACTAATATAAAATCCAAATAGTTATCGGGAAGACAGCTGAGCTAAGAGCGGGCTAAGCTCTATGTGATCTTTCCAAGTGTCTTCTGTCCAGTGGCATCTCTGCTGCTGACCTCTGACGTGCTTTTCCTGTGACACGATTTTCCTCAGGAATAGTAACTGAACCATAAAGACTACCACTGCCATGAACACTACCGTCCCCGCCACCATGTAATAAACTTACGATATGACAGGCAATTGTCCATGCTCTTGTACACAACAGCTCTGTGGAACCCCACAAGAACCTAATAAGGTGTATTTACAGACAAGGAAGCTGGTTAAGTAACATTCACAGACTCTGGAGCTTCAGCACCAGGGCCAGGATTCCGGAATAGCTCTGCCTCTAGAACTTGCCTCTTCCTGAGCAACGGCCCTTTGACATGGCTTTCTCATTCCCTCAGAGCTGACCAAGGGCTTGGTGGGCATCTGAACTAATTCCTGGCTACAAGAATGAGAGAACCGTCAAGTCCATTTCTCCCCTGTACAATGGGAAGAAGCACCGGCCTCCCAGGGTTGATGGCTAAGTATTCAAAATCTAGTGCATGTCAACAGCAAAAGGGAGAGCTGCTGCTGCAGTTAGATATTGAGGGTCCCCTCAAAGCTCGTGCACTAAATATGTGGTCCCAGATCATGTTTCTTTTGGAGCCCGTGGAACCCTTAAAAGGTGGAGCTTAGCTGGAAGTCTTTGAGTCACTGGGAGTTTGTTAAGAGTGTGATGAGACCCAAGGCACTTTGCTTTCACTTTTTCTAGAAAAAAAATATTTAATTTTTATGTGTGTGTGTGTGCTTGTGTGAGTTTATGTGCACCGTGTGTATGCAGAAACCCTTGCAGCAGAGAAGAACATCAGATTCTTCGTCTGAAACTTGAGCTACACATGGTTATAGCGGTCCAAAAACTCTTCGAGAGCAGAGAACCCCTCTTAAACACTGAGCCATCTATCCCTTTAGCTCCCGGTTTTTATCCCCACCCCACCCCCAATTCCTAGTCACGAGGTAAGCAGTTATTCTTTACCTCATATTCCCCTCCATGATGCCTCACCATAGGCCCCCAAGCTTCAGAGTCAACAAATCGTGGATGGAAACCTCACACACTATGAAGGAAAGGGATCGTCCCTGCTTGTGAGTGACCACGGGTGTTGCTATGGTGACGAGAGATTGAGTAACACAGCATATGAAACGGGGATGTGGGTATGAGGATGGAGATAAGGTGAAATCATTTTCCCACTGTCTCCACCTTCAGCCTTCTACCTGCCCTAGCGCTATGCACTCTGGGATACGGGCGACGGCTGAAACCACTGAGGTCACCGTACGAAAGTTTACAGCAGAAACTTATCTCCCAGCCGCATCCCTGCCCAGCCGTTTAGAGGGAGCTTCCTCTGTGAAATGTTCATATTCCATTTATAACTGACCCAGCTCCGGTCTCTCCCAAACCCTCTCCCTACCACACACACTGGACCGGGAAGCGTGAGAAGACGGTTAACTGCTGAAAGATGGGAGCGGATAGGTCCTGCGGATAATGTGCTTTTCCTTACAGAATGATCTGTTGAGGGGATGGCAGTGTCAACCCCATATTCTTCAGCCCCTTGTCATGCCCTTGTTTGGTGCTTCTGGAATCTTCCGGTCTGTGAAGAATGCCAAGAGACGCCATATAGTCCACTTGGGTGTTTCTCTTCCAGGAGTCAACACTGGCTTCCTCAACGGGGCTTCCCTCTTTTGTCAGTACAGGAAGTAAGGATCCCAATGGGTCTTTAAAATGGGCCTTGGTGGATACTTTCTAGAACGTTCAGGGTGGAAGCTGCCTCCAATGTTGCCAAGGTCAAACTTGCCTGGTCATCACTTTGGAATTACCCTTGTGTCACAGATGCATTCCTCTTTTCTTCTGGCTTGTACCCAGCTATGTCCTAAAGCTGGGGGGGTGGGGGTGAGGGTGGGGTGAGGGGATGGGCAGTCGAACTTGACTGCTGCCGATGTGCTGAGAAATTAGTGTTTAGATCTCTCCTGCTCCCCTCCTGCCCCTCACACCATGGACCACATATTTTACCCCCCACAAAGGAAAACATTCCTGACTTCTTCTCAAATGTTTATCAGAAGCTGTCTGGACTTGCAGTAAAGCCACATTCTTTATTAGTCACATCCTACTTCGTGTGTGGTAGGACCCTTAAGTCGGGACAGTAATGCCTGGACCCTGAGCAAAAACACATTTGGTGACAGAAGCCGTAACAACTGCCCAGGGACCTAAATGCAAGCAGAAGCTGCAATATGACCTTGGAATTCCTGGTAGAGGCCAGGGTTTCAGTTACCTTTCTCACTGTTGTGACAAATGCTTCACAGAGGCAACTTAAGGGAGGAAGGTCTTCGTTGGGTTCACAGCCAGGAAGGTGGGCAAACAGCAGCGACTCCTTTATGGTCGTGAGAGTCTGGGAGGCGGCTTGCTGCCCGGCCAGTCAGCAGGTCAGAAAAGCAGAGTGGGTTGGGAAGGTGGCAGGTTATAACCTGCAAGGTCTTTTCCCAGTTTGTTCCTTCTAGCCACGCCCCCTGTCCTAAAGAGTCCACAGCCACCAAAACAGTGCCGACCAGCGGGTATTCAAACAGCCCAAGTGAACATTTTACACGTGAGCCATGACAGTTCTTGAATCTGTGGGATCC